>NC_079390.1:406603-424103 GCF_029220125.1 Pseudoliparis swirei
GGGCGGAGAGGAGGAGAGGAGGAGGGCGGAGAGGAGGAGAGGAGGAGGGCGGAGACGAGAATATGGAATGAGAGGAAGAATAGATGGGAGGGAAAACATAGGGAGGAAGGAGAGGAGGAGGGGAGGAGGGGGGAGGGGCAAGGCAAGGCAAGCAGAAATACACCAAAAGTGGAATAGATTAAAAATAAAGAGAGTGACCATGACGGCGTCTCGGCGTGCCAGCTGACGGCGTGAGCGAGAGCACCGAGTCCCCCCCCCCTCCCCCCCTCCTTTAAATTGAACTCACTCCCTAAATATTTCAGCTCTTCCTCTCTTCCTCTCCTCCTCATGCTGCAGTGTGTGCAGCCGAGCCATCTCTCTCTCTCTCCCCTCTGCAGTGGTCGAGCCGCTCTGCAGCCCTGACAGGTCGGGGCGGCCGGAGGCGAGAAAACACGCCGACAGGGCGGTTTTAAGGTCGCCCCCCCCCCCCCCCCTCGGGATGTTTGTTTTGTTTGTTTGTTTGTTTGTTCTCACGACGTTTGACGCGACGCGACATGACAGCGCGTCACGTGTTTGAGACGCGAAACAGTTTGAGACCCGAAGACGAGACGGAGGGATGGAAGCAGAGGGAGGTCAGCACGAGGCTTCCATCGGCCCGATGAAGACGAGGGTGGAACACCTCATTCCAGATTGTGGCCTTTGCGACTCGCTAAGTAGCTAAAGATAAAAGCGGCGGCGCGTGACAACAGGCGAGCGGCTGGCGCGGCCAAATAATTCATAACTCCTCTTCCTCTTCCTCCTCCTCCTCTTCGGGCTCAGATGCCTACACTCAGGCCGAGGTGGTGTACGTGTGGACCAGGGGGGCGGCCCAGTCCGTGGTGGTGGCCGAGGACGGGTCCCGGCTGAACCAGTACGACCTGATGGGGCAGAGCGTGGACTCCGGGGTGGTGCAGTCCAGCACAGGTGAGCTCCGTCGGGCAGAGGAGGAGGAGGAGGAGGAGGAGGAGGAGGTGGAGGGGGAGGAGGAGGAGGAGGAGGGGTGGAGGTGGGGTGAAGAGGAGGATGAGGAGGAGGAGGAGGGGAGGGGAGGAGGAGGAGGGGAGGGAGGAGGAGGAGGAGGGGAGGAGGAGGGAGGAGCAGGAGGAGGAGAGAGGGAGGGAGGAGGAAGGGGAGGAGGAGGAGGGGGAGGGGGAGGGTTCACAGCGAGGTCACGTGTTTGATGTTTATATTTCTCCTGAAAGAAGCTCCTCGCTGCTCAGTGACGTAGAACATCTGACATGTGATGCAACGTCAGTATTTTAATGTATAATGTTATCTTTATAACTACGGATCAGCTGTTAGCACGTTAAAATAATTCCCTCGGAATATTTATTCTTATTTTTGTACATAAATATTAAGGGATTGAAATAAACTAAGTAGTTTTAATAAAGTTCTGTGCAATTCTGACGTACTTATATTTAACTTTATTAAAGTTTAAACATGTAATAACCCAGTTACAGCTCCTGAGGAAGAAGCTCATACGTGTTGATGTCATATTTGTTATAAAGTCACTATTTTAATGTATAATATTTCTTATCTTTAAAACTGCGGATCAGCTGTTGGCTCATTACATTAATTTCCCTGAATATCTTTTCTTATTTTTGTACATAAATATTAAGGGATGGAAATAAACTAAGTAGTTTTAATAAAGTTCTGAACAATTCTGGTGTATTTATATTTTACTTTATTAAAGTTTTCAATTTTCACGATACTCCATGACATTTTAGAGACCAATATTATTTATTTTTTAAGCATTATCTACATTGCAGATTCAGATTATTTACCAATAAATCACGATGGGATTAAGCCACCGGGCAGAATATGAAGCAATTATAACATTAAAGTGATCTCACATGGTTTAAAGCTAACTGGTGTGAAACAACACATTTCATTTTAACACATTTAATCACATTTTAACACATTTTAATCACAATTTTACACATTTTAATCACATTTCTGTTACGATCTCAGACACTTAGGAAGTAGGACCCAATTGCACGACCCGGGAGACAGAGATAAAGTATTTGTAAGTACTTTATTTTTCGGTTCTGCAGTGAACAAAATGAAAGCGCTCACGTAGTGAGGGATCAAAAACTTTTCAAGAGCACAACATAACCCGACCTGATCATGGCAAAAGACCAGACGAACTGACAAGGAACACTGGGCGACAGGGGAATTTAAGCACATGGTAACAAGACACAGGTGGGACCAATCAGGGCGGGCTGACACTGATGAGCATAGGAGACAGGTGTGATGACAGGTGAAAACAATCAGGAAGCCTGGAATGAGAGAAAGCGAACATAAATGACCTGAACCTCTCTAGCATATCTGTCGGTGCACAACAGTACCTCTCTAGGGCCAACTCCTGATGGCCCAGGCTGATTGTAAAGTCGTGGATAAGAGTCTTGTCTACGATAAATGAAGCAGCTATCCAGCTTCTAGCCTCAGGACCGTAACCCTTCCAGTCTACCAGGAATTGCTTGCCCCTCGCCGTATTACGGACCTTCAGTAGCTTACGGACCTTGTAAACTTCACCCCTTCAAAGAACTGGGGCGGTGGAGGGGCTTGAGGCGGGAACAAGTGTGCTCTCACACACCGCTTGATTCTACTAACGTGAAACGTTGGGTGCACTCTCAAGGTCCTGGGAGTTGCAGCGACCGATTACCGGGTTGATGACTCTGGACACTGGAAACGGACCCACAAATCCGGAGCCAGTTTCTTTGAGGCGACATGGAGTGGTAAGTCTTTGGTAGAGAGCCAAACCTTGGCCTGGACTGTAGGGAGGAGCGACCCTGCGATGAACGTCCGCAACAGCCTTCATCCGAGCTGAACTGGAGAAGAGACTGGCGAGCACCAGCCCAAACTCTGCGACAACGCCTGGTCATGGCATGTGCCGATGGAACCATCACCTCTTCCTCGTTGTTAGGGAAAAGTGGAGGCTGGAAACCATTGACACAATGGAATGGAGAGAGACCTGTGGCCGCCGTGAGAAGGGTATTGTGGGCAACCTCGACCCATGTGAGGTGGTCACTCCAGGTGGTCTGGTTTCGGGAGACGAGACAACGAGCGTAGTCTCTAGTTCTTGGTTCAGACGCTCCGACTGTCCATTTGACTGAGGGTGATATCCTGATGACAGGCTGACGGTGGCACCTATGAGTCGACAAAACTCTTTCCAGAAGGCGGAAATGAATTGTGGACCTCTGTCGGGAACAATGTCATTAGGATATCCATGGATCCTCAATACGTGATTCATCATGACCTCTGTGACTTTGGCAGAGGGAAGCTTGGTCAATGGGATGAAGTGAGCCATTTTTGAAAATCGATCAACCACTGTTAGAACCGTAGTCTTGCCTCTGGATGAGGGAAATCCTGTCACAAAATCCATCGAAATGTGTGACCAAGGACGATGGGGAATCGGCAGCGGCTGGAGCAAGCCCATCTTAACTTGAGATGAGGTCTTATTACACGCACACACCGGACAAGCCGCTACATACTGCCACATTTTGCTTCATGGATGGCCACCAGAAACGTTGTTGAATCCTGAACATTGTTCTTGCTACTCCCGGATGGCACGAGAGCACAGATGAGTGAGCCCAGCGGGTGGCCCTGTAGTGAAGAGCCTCAGGAACAAACAGCAGATTGTTGGGACACTGCTAGGCGCTGGATTCATGACATTTGCCTCTTTAACGCCTGACTCCACTTGCCAGGAAAAGGCCCGATCACCCGGTTAAGTGGAAGGATGGTCTTGGGCTCTACCGCAAGTGGTTCGGGATCGTAAAGACTAGACAAAGCATCGGGTTTTGATTCTGAGACCGGGACTAAAAGAGAGTGTGAAGTTGAATCTACTAAAGAAAAGTGTCCACCTGGCCTGACGGGAGTTGAGACGCTTAGCCTTTCTTATATATTCTAGATTCTTGTGATCTGTCCAGACTAAAACGGTTGCTCTGCACCCTCCAGCCAGTGTCTCCATTCCTCGAGGGCAGCTTTTACAGCTAACAATTCCTTGTTTCACGCCATAATTCCGCCTGCCGTTGTCAACTTTCACACAGGTAAGCACATGGATGCATCTTGTTGTCTTCTGCAGAACGTTGAGACAGTACTCCTCCAATTCCCTCATTGGAAGCATCCACCTCGACTCATAAACTGGCGCTGGGGATCTGGAATGGTGAGTATGGGAGCTGATGTGAATCTATCTCTGAGAAGTTTGAAAGCAAGATCCGCCTGGGGGTCCACTGAAGGGAACCTTAGAGAAGTCAGAACATGCAGAGGAGCAGCAACAGAACTGAAATTCCTAATAAACTTCCTATAGAAGTTAGCAAATCCTAGGAACTGCTGAACCTTTTCCTGGAGTCTGTGTGGGCCACTGATACTGCACTGACTTTCAGGATCCATTTGGATATGATTAGGGTGAGACTATGTATCCTAAGAAAGACACCTCTTCTGTGTGGAACTCGCACTTCTCTGCCTTGACATATAGCTGATTATCCAGTAGTTTCTGCAAAACTTATGGACATGGTTAACATGAGATTTAGCTGCCTGGGGAGAAAATCAGTATGTCATCCAGATACACAAACACTGAAATATTCAAGAATTCCCGCAAAACCCTCATTCACAAAAGCTTGAAAACAGTCAGTGCATTGCACAGTCCAAAAGGCATTACCAAGCACTCATAGTGACCATTCTGAGTGTTGAATCCAGTCTTCCACTCATCCCCTTGTTTTATTCTAACCAAGTGATATGCATTTTAAATCCAACTTGGTGAATATCTTGGCCATTGAAGCAGTTCAAAAGCAGATGACATGAGTGGCAGAGGACAGCGGTTCTTCACCGTAATGTCATTTAGTGGACTGTAGTCTATGCAAGGTCTCAGAGACCCGCCTTTCTTTCCCACAAAGAATCCGCCCGGCTGGAGACGATGAAGGACTTGATAATCCCTGATTTGAGTGAAGAGGAGATGTATTCATCCATTGCTGTTCTCTCAGGTCTCGAAATCGAGTAAAGTCTCCCTGGGAATGGGGGCTCCTGCAAGAGATCAATGGACAGTCAAAATCTCGGTGAGGAGGTAGCGACAAGGCTTTAGACTTGTTAAACGCTTTAAATCATGGTAACAGGAAGGTACCTTGTGTAGATCAGGATAGTCAGGTGATCTATAATGATCCTACTAGAGTCTGTTGGTGCATTAACAGGTGGCGAAGACACCTGCCCCACAATCCTCTCCCCATTCCTTAACTTTCCTGAAGGCCAGTCTATGGAGGATTGTGGATCTTCAACCAAGGAAACCCCAAAACAATCGGGTGCTGAGTCGACTCAAAAAATATGAAATTGCATGCTCGGCATGGTCCTTATTTATAGTAATCTGTATGGGCTCAGTGCAATGGGTAACTCAGAACAACAAGCGGCCCTCTAAGGCACTGGCACCAACAGGATGAGATAGCGACAGTTTTATTTTAGCTGTTTGACTAGGCCCCAGTCTATAAGGCTTTCACAGCCCCTGAGTCTATTAACACACCCTGTCAATGGTCTGATTGTTAATACAAATGTCTACCTGAGTAACAGGTCGAGGAGGGGAAGTCTGGGAAACTTGCTCACCAGCGCCTGAATATTTTCCCTTTTAGGCGCGCCTGAAAACGCTAGAAGAAGTCATTAAAAGTTGAAGGTCACTGACGTCCTCGTTGGAGGTCGTGAGTCGTCTCCTCTTAACAGACGTTGGTAGAGAAATGCTAAGAATCATAATTATATATCCTCTACCGGTCAAAGGTTTTGATAACACTCACATGTTTTAGTGCAACACATATGTGGGAAGAAGTTTCTGAACTATATTTGATTTCCATTGTAGAAATAAAGTCAAACATTGAGATGACATTTAGTTAAACAAAATCAATCAATGATTTATTTATTTTTACCTCCAATTGTTTATTTGTGCTTTGAGACATTGAGAAATTAAACTTTGCACATTTCAATAAAAACTGGATAGAAATTGAGATGTTCTAAAACTTTTGACCGTTCGCTTTACTTTATTGGGGCAAGATTAAAAAATATATATATATAATTGTATGTATCATGAGATGATGAATCCCCGGCCGGGCGGCTGCTCGTCGTCATGGTGACGTCCTCCTCTCTGCTCAGCGTGTTCGTGGTGAGGCTCTGGTTTCCATGCAGGCGGGGAAAAAACAAGAATTGGTTAACAGGCTGTAACAGTTTCATGATCAGTGGCCAAGCTTCCCCCGGTGCCTCCGCCCGTTGCCTTGGCAACATGGCAACCTCCCGGGGATGACGGAGCGGTGTCAATCTCCTGTCTCCTCTCTCCTGTCTCCTCTCCTCTCTCCTGTCTCCTCTCTCATCTCCTCTCTCCTGTCTCCCTCTCCGTCTCCTCTCTCGTGTCTCCTCTCTCCTGTCTGTCCTCTGTCCTGTCTCTCCTGTCTCTCCTCTCTCCTGTCTCCTTTCTTGCTCCGTCTCCTGTCTCCTGTCTCTGCTCCTGTCTCCTGTCCGCTCTCTGTCACGCTTTCTCTGTCTCCTCTCTCCTGTTAATCCTGTACAGGTCCTCCTGTCTCTCGCTGTCTCGCTCTCCTTATCTCCTCTGTCTTGGTCTTACGTTCTTTCCCTGCCTCCATCTCCTCTCCCCTTCTCCTCTTCCTGATGCTCCTCTGTCAATCTCGTCTTCTACCTGTCCCCATCATCTCCTGTCTCCTGTCTCAATTCTTCTCCTTCTCCTCTCTCCTGTCTTGTTCTCCGTCTGGCTCTCTGGGTCTCTCTACACTGTCCCCCTTCTCCTGCCTACAGCTCTCTCCTGTCTCCGTTTTCTTTCTCCTGTCTCCTGTCCCCTCCTGCTTTCTCCTGTCTCCTTCTCTTACCCTCCTGTCCTGTCTCCTTTCTCCTGTCTCCTTACTCTCGGATCCTGTCTGAACCTGTCTCCTCCTCCTCCTCCTGTCTGGTCTCTCTCTCCTCTCTCGCTGTCTCCTGCTCTCGCTCTCCTGTACTCCCTCCTGTCTACCGTCTCCTCTCTCCGTAGCTTCTCTCTCCTGCTCATCTTCCGGTCCCTTCCTGTCTCCTTCTCCGTTCCGTACTCCTGCTCCTCTCCTGTCTCGCCTCCTCTCCGTCTCACTCTCTCAACTGGATCTCTCTCTCTCGGCTCCTCTCCTGTCTCCTGGCTCTCATCTCATCCTGTCCCTCTCGTCCGTCTCCTGTTCTCTCTCCTCTCCTTTTCTCTCTCCTGTCTCCTGTCTCCTTCTCGCCTGACTCCTTCTCCGTCTCTCTGTCTCGATCTCCCTGGCTCATCATCCTCCTCGTCTGCTCTTTACCTGTCTCTCTCCTCCTCTCCTGCTGCTCATGCTCCTTTCTCTTATCTCCTGTATCTGTTCCCGTCTCTCCTTCCAGTCTCCAGCTGTCTCCTCCTAAGTCCTACTGTCTCCTCTCTAATGCTCTGTCTCTAATCTCACACTGTACCAGAAGTCTCCTCTTCATGGTCTCCGAATGTCTCCGGTCTCCTCTCTGTACCTCTCCTGTCTCTCTCATCCTGGCAATTCTCCTCTCTCCTCCTCCTGTTCTCCTGACTCTTTCTCCTGTCTCCTTCTCTCTCTGTCTCCTGTCCCTGCTCCTCTCTCCTCTCTCCTGTCTCCTGTCTTCATCGTCTCCTGTCTCCTTCGTCTGTCTCTGGGTCCTATGTCTCTTCTTCCTGTCTCTCTCTCCTGATCCCTTGTCCCTCTTTTTAGAAATCGATGGCATAATCAACCACCTGACGGGGTTGAGGGGGCGTTTTAAAAGCTTTGCTGGCCCCGTAAGGCTGAGTGGTCAAAAACCCTCATGTTTTATGAAATCGGCCAATGAGTAACATAGGGGTTTTGAATTCTCAGGCCCAGGTGCAGTCTTCCCGTTAAATGAGACCAAAAAAACCCCACTTTACCTGCTCTAAAAAGCCGGGGTTTTTAAAATGCAGTCACCGTACCAAAAAGGCTCTGAATTCGAAGAGCTGGAAAATCCTCCGGGGCCGCCTGGGGAGGAAAACCTGACCTGGGTGTCACTGGAGTATTGACGGCAAATTCTCGCTGTGGATGACGTCACCGGAGGACAGCGTTGATGGGAAAAATTTTTCAGTCTCTGGGCTCCTGAACCAGTTCATGTTCGCATCTGTATGAAACGCATGAAAAGCGGTTCTTCCCTTGGTCGTGCGTTCAAATGGAAATTCCTTACGGGGGCTAGTTTGAAAGTCTTTGCTTTGTTGTGCAAATGCGTCACAGTTCAAAATTTTCAAGAGAAAATCTCCGACCTGACGCGACAGAGCTGACAGGTCTCTTGGGAGACAGGAAATTTCAGCTTGTAACTCAGAACAGGTGTGGAAAATTTAGCGGCGCCCAGATAAGCATTGAAGAAGGTTCTCCGTGAAAACTCGGAAGGCCAGCGTATGAGGAAAAAGCCTGAAATCTCAAGAGACACTAAACCTCCTGCATAATGTCGGGGCTGACAAAAATTTTTTTGGAACAATTTGCACATGGTAACAAATAAAGGGGGTAATTTTAGGACGCAGTGTGATAAAACAGGTTCACGAAGCCTGAATCGGAGTTTCAAGGCGACATAATTCCCGACTTCGATCTAGCATCTGGTGGACAATTTCAGCCATTAACAAGAACAATTTTAATCATTTTACCTGTTGCAGTGCATGAAGCGCCGATGTCAGCTCAAAGCCGAACATAATCCCGACCTTCTGGCAACTCATGGCCACCCAATTTACAAGGGAACAAACTTTACCAATTCAGGGGGCGCGTCTGGGAATGAACGCTGAAACTCAGAACCTCGTAAACCCTCGTGGTCTCCATGAGGGCACGGCTGATGTGTGTGTGTTGTGTGTGTGTATTGTGTGTATTGTGTGTGTGTTGTGTGTATGTTGTGTGTATTGTGTGTATTGTGTGTGTATTGTGTGTATGTTGTGTGTATTGTGTGTGTGTTGTGTGTGTGTATTGTGTGTATTGTGTGTGTGTTGTGTGTATGTTGTGTGTATTGTGTGTATTGTGTGTGTTATGTATTATGTGTGTTGTGTGTGTGTGTGTATTATGTATTATTGTGTATTATATTATTGTATTATGTATATTGTGTGTATTTTATTATGTGTATTATTATTATTATTATTATGTGTGTTATTATGTGTGTGTTATTATTATTATGTATATTATGTATTATTATTTATTATATTATTATTGTGTGTGTATTGTGTGTGTATTGTGTGTGTGTTGTGTGTATTGTGTGTATTGTGTGTGTATTGTGTGTGTATTGTGTGTGTATTGAGCGTGTTGACAAACGACACTCATAACTACGACCATCCATCTCTAAATCCCCCAATAAAAGAGGCCGTAACACAAGAAACCGTTCAGAAGAGAATGAAACACAGAGTCGGGGGGGGGGGGGGGGGGCTTTGAAGTGTGTTCTCTGTGTTTCTGACGTGTGCCTGCTCCCCACAGGAGAGTACATCGTCATGACGACCCACTTCCACCTGAAGAGGAAGATCGGGTACTTTGTGATCCAGACGTACCTGCCGTGCATCATGACCGTCATCCTCTCCCAGGTGTCCTTCTGGCTCAACAGGGAGTCCGTTCCCGCCAGGACGGTGTTCGGTGAGTCGGCTCTTCTTCGTGACGAATGCTCGGAATGAGAATTGTATGTGCGCTGCGCTCGGTCGGGCCGGATGTGAGCTTGGTGGACGGCCTGGCGGTCCCACAGCGAGCTGATGGAGCGTGATGGTGTCAGAGCCAAGAGAACGAAGCTTTACTTGATGCCGGAGGTAACTCCTCCCACATGCACGACCGTGTGTGGGCGGCGCTCTGGGGGAAGGCGTATCGACGCCATCGCCAGACGAGACTTTTATAAGTGCAGCCGCTCCAAAAATACGCCGGGCTAACCAGCGCCGTGCGCCTGAGGAGAGCCAACCGGAGATGTTGGGTTCACGAAGTTTAAAAAAAAGAAAGGAAAGAGGACGGCGAATTCCAGAATCTATTCCTCGAATGGTGTCTCGATGGCGAGGCGTTCAGTTTCACTTCCCACCGAGCGGGAGTCAGCTGGAGTCGTGTTTCTATTTACAATTATAAACTCTTCGTTATGAAATAACGCTAATATGAGCGTCTGGTCGGGAAAACAAGAAGGAAAACCTCCTGTTGATCCTATTGGCTGCCTTGGGCCTCCTGTTGATCCTATTGGCTGCATTGGGCCTCCTGTTCATCCTATTGGCTGCCTTGAGCCTCCTGCTGATCCTATTGGCTGCCTTGGGCCTCCTGTTCATCCTATTGGCTGCCTTGGGCCTCTTGTTCATCCTATTGGCTGCCTTGAGCCTCCTGTTCATCCTATTGGCTGCCTTGGGCCTCCTGTTCATCCTATTGGCTGCCTTGGGCCTCTTGTTCATCCTATTGGCTGCCTTGGGCCTCCTGTTGATCCTATTGGCTGCCTTGAGCCTCCTGTTCATCCTATTGGCTGCCTTGGGCCTCCTGTTGATCCTATTGGCTGCCTTGAGCCTCCTGTTCATCCTATTGGCTGCCTTGAGCCTCCTGTTGATCCTATTGGCTGCCTTGAGCCTCCTGTTCATCCTATTGGCTGCCTTGAGCCTCCTGTTCATCCTATTGGCTGCCTTGGGCCTCTTGTTCATCCTATTGGCTGCCTTGAGCCTCCTGTTGATCCTATTGGCTGCCTTGGGCCTCCTGTTCATCCTATTGGTTGCCTTGGGCCTCCTGTTCATCCTATTGGCTGCCTTGAGCCTCCTGTTGATCCTATTGGCTGCCTTGGGCCTCCTGTTCATCCTATTGGCTGCCTTGAGCCTCCTGTTGATCCTATTGGCTGCATTGAGCCTCCTGTTGATCCTATTGGCTGCCTTGGGCCTCCTGTTCATCCTATTGGCTGCCTTGAGCCTCCTGTTGATCCTATTGGCTGCCTTGAGCCTCCTGCTTCATCCGATCCCTTAAAGTTGAGAATATTTTCCCTTTTAGGCGCGCCTGAAAACGCTAGAAGAAGTCATTAAAAGTTGAAGGTCACTGACGTCCTCGTTGGAGGTCGTGAGTCGTCTCCTCTTAACAGACGTTGGTAGAGAAATGCTAAGAATCATAATTATATATCCTCTACCGGTCAAAGGTTTTGATAACACTCACATGTTTTAGTGCAACACATATGTGGGAAGAAGTTTCTGAACTATATTTGATTTCCATTGTAGAAATAAAGTCAAACATTGAGATGACATTTAGTTAAACAAAATCAATCAATGATTTATTTATTTTTACCTCCAATTGTTT
The DNA here is from genome assembly GCF_029220125.1 of Pseudoliparis swirei. Taxonomy (NCBI): domain Eukaryota; kingdom Metazoa; phylum Chordata; class Actinopteri; order Perciformes; family Liparidae; genus Pseudoliparis; species Pseudoliparis swirei. The sequence continues at coordinate 417,883 of NC_079390.1, forward strand.
ATTTGTGCTTTGAGACATTGAGAAATTAAACTTTGCACATTTCAATAAAACTGGATAGAAATTGAGATGTTCTAAAACTTTTGACCGTTCGCTTTACTTTATTGGGGCAAGATTAAAAAATATATATATATAATTGTATGTATCATGAGATGATGAATCCCCGGCCGGGCGGCTGCTCGTCGTCATGGTGACGTCCTCCTCTCTGCTCAGCGTGTTCGTGGTGAGGCTCTGGTTTCCATGCAGGCGGGGAAAAAACAAGAATTGGTTAACAGGCTGTAACAGTTTCATGATCAGTGGCCAAGCTTCCCCCGGTGCCTCCGCCCGTTGCCTTGGCAACATGGCAACCTCCCGGGGATGACGGAGCGGTGTCAATCTCCTGTCTCCTCTCTCCTTTCTCCTCTCTCCTCTCCTCTCTCCTGTCTCCTCTCTCCTCTCTCCTCTCTCCTGTCTCCTCTCTCCTGTCTCCTCTCTCCTGTCTCCTCTCTCCTCTCTCCTGTCTCCTCTCTCCTGTCTCCTCTCTCCTCTCTCCTCTCTCCTGTCTCCTTTCTCCTCTCTCCTCTCTCCTGTCTCCTGTCTCCTCTCTCCTGTCTCCTGTCTCCTCTCTCCTGTCTCCTCTCTCCTGTCTCCTCTCTCCTGTTTCCTCTCTCCTGTCTCCTGTCTCCTTTCTCCTCTCTCCTGTCTCCTCTCTCCTTTCTCCTCTCTCCTCTCTCCTGTCTCCTCTCTCCTTTCTCCTCTCTCCTCTCCTCTCTCCTCTCTCCTGTCTCCTCTCTCCTGTCTCCTCTCTCCTGTCTCATCTCTCCTCTCTCCTCTCTCCTGTTTCCTCTCTCATCTCTCCTGTCTCCTGTCTCCTGTCTCCTTTCTCCTTTCTCCTCTCTCCTGTCTCCTGTCTCCTGTCTCCTCTCTCCTGTCTCCTGTCTCTCCTGTCTCCTCTCCTGTCTCCTCTCTCCTGTCTCCTCTCTCCTGTCTCCTCTCCTCTCTCCTGTCTCCTGTCTCCTCTCCTCTCCTGTCTCCTGTCTCCTCTCTCCTGTCTCCTCTCTCCTGTCTCTCCTCTCTCCTGTCTCCTGTCTCCTCTCTCCTGTCTCTTGTCTCCTCTTTCTCCTCTCTCTCCTGTCTCCTGTCTCCTGTCTCCTGTCTCCTCTCTCCTCTCCTCTCTCCTCTTCTCTCTCCTGTCTCCTCTCTCCTGTCTCCTCTCTCCTCTCCTGTCTCCTCTCTCCTGTCTCCTCTCTCCTGTCTCCTCTCTCCTCTCTCCTCTCTCCTGTTTCCTCTCTCATCTCTCCTGTCTCCTCTCTCCTGTCTCCTGTCTCCTGTCTCCTCTCCTCTCTCCTGTCTCCTGTCTCCTGTCTCCTCTCTCCTGTCTCCTCTCTCCTGTCTCCTCTCTCCTGTCTCCTGTCTCCTCTCTCCTGTCTCCTCTCTCCTGTCTCCTGTCTCCTTTCTCCTCTCTCCTGTCTCCTGTCTCCTGTCTCCTCTCTCCTCTCTCCTGTCTCCTGTCTCCTCTCTCCTGTCTCCTCTCTCCTCTCTCATCTCTCATCTCTCATCTCTCCTGTCTCCTCTCTCCTGTCTCCTGTCTCCTCTCCTCTCTCCTGTCTCCTCTCTCCTGTCTCCTCTCTCCTGTCTCCTGTCTCCTCTCTCCTCTCTCCTGTTTCCTCTCTCATCTCTCCTGTCTCCTCTCTCCTGTCTCCTGTCTCCTTTCTCCTTTCTCCTCTCTCCTGTCTCCTGTCTCCTGTCTCTCCTCTCTCCTGTCTCCTGTCTCCTCTCTCCTCTCTCCTCTCTCCTCTCTCCTCTCTCCTGTCTCCTGTCTCCTGTCTCCTCTCCTCTCTCCTGTCTCCTGTCTCCTCTCCTCCCTCTCTCCTGTCTCCTCTCTCTCTCCCTCTCTCCTGTCTCCTCTCTCCTCTCCTCTCCTCTCTCATCTCTCATCTCTCATCTCTCCTGTCTCCTCTCTCCTGTCTCCTGTCTCCTCTCTCCTCTCTCCTGTCTCCTCTCTCCTGTCTCATCTCTCCTCTCTCCTCTCTCCTGTTTCCTCTCTCATCTCTCCTGTCTCCTCTCTCCTGTCTCCTGTCTCCTGTCTCCTCTCCTGTCTCCTCTCCTGTCTCCTGTCTCCTGTCTCCTCTCTCCTCTCTCCTGTCTCCTGTCTCCTCTCTCCTGTCTCCTCTCTCATCTCTCATCTCTCCTGTCTCCTGTCTCCTGTCTCCGCTCTCCTCTCTCCTGTCTCCTCTCTCCTTTCTCCTCTCTCCTCTCTCCTGTCTCCTGTCTCCTGTCTCCTCTCTCCTCTCTCCTGTCTCCTGTCTCCTCTCTCCTGTCTCCTCTCTCCTCTCTCATCTCTCCTGTCTCCTCTCTCCTGTCTCCTGTCTCCTCTCTCCTCTCTCCTGTCTCCTCTCTCCTGTCTCCTCTCTCCTGTCTCATCTCCTCTCCTCTCTCCTGTCTCCTCTCTCATCTCTCCTGTCTCCTCTCTCCTCTCTCCTGTCTCCTGTCTCATCTCTCATCTCTCATCTCTCATCTCTCATCTCTCCTGTCTCCTGTCTCCTGTCTCCGCTCTCCTCTCTCCTCTCTCCTCTCTCCTGTCTCCTCTCTCCTTTCTCCTCTCTCCTCTCTCCTCTCTCCTGTCTCCTGTCTCCTGTCTCCTCTCTCCTCTCTCCTCTCTCCTGCCTCTGCACCAACGAGGTGAGCGGCAGCTCCAGTGGGTCGTGGCTCGCTGCAGCACGAGGCTCAGTGTGAATTTAGATTTGCGTGCTCTGAATGTCGGCCTACAAGTGTGTGTGTGTGTGTGTGATGTAAGTGTTCGTCAGTGTGTGTGTGTGTGTGTGTGTGTGATGTAAGTGTTCGTCAGTGTGTGTGTGTGTGTGTGTACCTAACTGTCTGTCACACTGAGGTCTTACATAATACAGCTAGTCTGCAGCATGCTGTGTAGCAGCAAAGCACAGCAGCAGGCGGAGTGTCCTTGAGTTACCTCAGCCTACTCTCCTTCTTCTTGTTGTTCTTCCTTTACTCTCTCTCTCTCTCCCTCTCTCTCTCTCACTCTCTCTCTCTCTCTTCTTCTGCTCATGGATGCCAGTGTCTCCCCTGGCCTCTACTACTTAAAGAGCTTTCACAGAAACATTAAACACAGAGCTCTGATTTTGCAACGCTGCAGTCTCAAGCAGGTTTTATATCTTCTGTTTTAGTGTGTGCGTGTGTGTGTGTGTGTGCGTGTGTGTGTGTGCATGTGCGTGTGTGTGTGTGCGTGTGTGTGTGTGTCTTCATGTGTCACAGCTACCTGCGGTGCTCGTCACGTGTCGAGCGGAAACGAGGATGGCCTAGATTAAATTCGAACAACTATCTAGGGCATGTGTGTGTCCCTCATGCTATCAGCGCTGGTTCTGCTTCATGAGATTACATGCATGCGGTGCGCTCACACACACACACACACACACGCACACAGTCACGGTTGAATAAGCACGCGGGCGCTCTTCCATGAAGACGCAGCGCAGCCGCTAGGTAGGTCATTCATGTGATGAATATGCATCAGCTGCGACGCGGAGGAGGGGGCTCCTCACGCGGTCGCCGTGTCAACGACACATTCCAACCACACGGCGGACCGTCAGGAGCCGCCGGCGCCGCCTCAATCCGTCAGCTATCGAAGTCAGTTAGAGTCAGTTTATTTGTATAGCACATTTTCACAAATGCCAACAAAAAAACACACACACACACACACACAGTGGAAAAAGAGTCCCAACTCAAGTCTGAATAATATCTCAAAGACACGAAGAGGAGGGTCTGAAGCTGGAGCACTGAATTCAATTCAAGTTTTTTCAATTCAGTTTATTTGTAGAGCCCATTTTCACAAATTACAAACTCCCCTCAGAGTGTTTTACAATCTGTACACATAGACATCCCTGACCTTTGACCTTTGACCTCACATCGGATCAGGAACAACTCCCAAACAACCCTTCAGGGTAAAAGGTCAGACCCCTTGAGGAGAGAACAGAGGAGGATCCCTCTCCAGGATGGACAGGTGTCATAGATGTCATGTGACCAGAAGGAATCATTACACACACATTAAAACACAGGAACAACACAATGAAGACGACAGAGTGGATGAAGAGTTGGTAGTCGGCATATTCCACCATCCAGACCTCCACGGTCCATCAGGTGGAGGTAGAGAGGAGGAGTGGGCGGAGTCTCAGCAGTGGGCGGAGTCTCAGCAGGGCCGTGGCGTAGTTGGTAGTCGGCATATTCCACGATCCAGTCAGAGATTCATACGCGTGTCAAAACCCGTGTGCACGTGTTTAGCGCTGGAGGATGAGCGAGGGCTGTCAGCCGTCTTCACACTGGAGACATCATGTGTGTCATTATCGCGGTGACTCACACACACACACACACACACACACACACACACAATGCAATCTACATACCAATCTGGCAACGCACAGCCAGCGGCGTTCACTGCACGGGAGGAGATAATAATAATAATAATAATAATAATAATAACTTTATTTATATAGCACCTTTAAAAACAATGTTTACAAAGTCAAGGCAAACAAATGGAGTAGTAAGTATAGAATAGTAATACGTGTATAATTAAATGTATGATAGTCTGATTTATGTTTTAATCATAGACTACTGCCTAATAGTCTAATTATTACATAATTGTGTTATTATTACCTAATAGTCTTATTATTCCTAATAGTCTTATTATTACCTAGTAGTCTTATTATTACTAATAGTCTTATTATTACTAATAGTCTTATTATTACCTAATAGTCTTATTATTATCTAATAGTCTTATTATTCCTAATAGTCTTATTATTACCTAATAGTCTTATTATTACCTAATAGTCTTATTATTACTAATAGTCTTATTATTGCCCTTTTTATGATAATTGTTCATATCCTGTCAGCCTAAATAAGTATATATATATTTTTTTTTAACAGGTTAAATGTTATTTCACAAGTTTCAAAAAGTGCCTCCAGTTTATTTTGACGTGCTCCTGGATTTCAGTCGTTTTACTGCAACAGCTGGAAATGTGTTTACATTCCTCCCTCATGGTTTTTAATATTATATTTAACGACATTGCGCATGTTCAACATTCCTCCAGCCGACTCGTCCACAGCGTGACGTGGATCAGATCAATGAAGTCAAAGTGGCGTCTCGTGTTCACGCCGCGGCGTGACCACGGAGCTCTGAAGCTGCTCCTGCGGAGGAAGAGTTATCGTCTTCATCGTTGTGCCGATGAGTTGGGAGCGAAGCTCGTGGAGAACCGTTTGGCAACATGTGAACAGATCGATGTTCGTGCTGCGCCAATGAAAACTAAGAGGAAACAGCCACTGATGGTGCTGGAATGTCTCTCTCTCTCATATACATATCTCTCCCCCCCCCCTCTTGTTGTCGGGGGCAACCGCGCTCAGAACATTTCCTTGCTTCCTTCCCGCCTCTCGAAGCGATTGGCTGAGTATTTATTGGTTCTCCATGGAGCTGTTTAATGTATCTGCTCATTAAGGAATCACACCTTGTGTGTGTGTGTGTGTGTGTGTGTATATGTGTGTGAGAGTGTGTGTATTTGCACCTGCTGGTTGTGTGAGTGCTCAGAAATTAATGATTACTAGCTGACAACATTGTCGGCATTGCAGTTCCTGTGTGTGAGTGTGTGTGTGTGTGTGTGTGTGTGTGTGTGTGTGTGTGTGGCACAGTTCTCGCAGCTGTTGTGCTGAGCACAGTCATTTAACCCCCCCCCCCCCTCAATCAACGTGTCAATACATTTCTTCCTTTATGTAAATCCGAGGTGACGTCGTGATGTGTGTGTGAGTGTGTGCGTGTGTGTGTGTGAGTGTGTGCGTGTGTGTGTGTGAGTGTGTGCATGTGTGCGTGTGAGTCCCCCCCCACCCCCCCCATCCCCCGAGGCTTCAGTCATTGATCGGTCATGAATAAGTGAGTAGCTGTTGTAGACATCCGACCGCTCCCCTCGGGGCGAGTTGAGGGAACATGGAGGATCGTTCCCTGAACGTTCATGAACAACTTCACAAACTACACACCGTGTGTGTCTCTGAGACGCCTTGATGGGTTCTGCAAGAACTCTTTAAGGACATGGTTCTGTAGAGAACCCTGGTTTGAAAGGTTCTTAGTGGAACCATAACTGGTGCCTTAAAGAACCATTTTTAGAAGGTTCTTTGAGACACTTTTATAGGTTCTTAGTGGAACCATAACTGGTGCCTTAAAGAACCCTGTGTTGAAGGTTCCTTAAGACACC
>NC_079390.1:429103-466603 GCF_029220125.1 Pseudoliparis swirei
ACTATATTCATAACATCAGACAAGAGGTGAGAGAGAGTTTAACGCCGTAGAGTTGCAGAGGCACCAAAGGACTCCCGAAAAAAAGACCATTGATCATTTAAACATGAGCAGCTTTATTAGAGCTGTTATGTGTGTTTTATTCAATATTACTAGAGTAGAGATGTGCTGATGACCTTGAGGTGCGCTCGTCACCATGTGTCAGTGAAGGAGGACGTACACGTCATGACACTATATTCATAACATCAGACAAGTGGTGAGAGAGAGTTTAAAGCGTATCGTTGCAGAGGCACCAAAGGACTTCCTAAAAAAAGAACATTTCAATAAAACGCCCACAGGATGGATCATGTAACCCTCCTATTACCTTTGGGGTCAATTTGACCCCATTCAATATTTAACGTCTCTAAAAAAATGATTGACATAATATTTTTTGTTTCATATTTCATGACTTTTCATAATTTATTGGGGACAACTGGGAAAACCTCAAATTCACATGATATGTTTTCAATGTCCTGAACACAACTTGTACACATCGGAGTTCTTTGGGTTCAATCTGACCCCAGGCTGTGTTTCACTGTGTAAAACATATAAGAAATATCAACTTTTTTATTTATTTCAAAGGGTATTTAGGTATTCAACAAACAAACAAAGTAACTGACACTTAAACTTGGGAAACAATATTAATTCTAATAATTTTCTGTAGGTTTTAAGTGCTGGGGTCAAATTGACCCCATGGGTAAAAGATGTTAGTACATTTGAAGCTAACAGGAGGGTTAAACATGCCCGTGTGTGTGTGTGTGTTGCTGTCATGTACATGTATGTTGGTACATCTCTCCACATGTGTGGGAGGATCCTCCCTGTAGCAGCTGTTCCCCCTGCGTGGGCTGGGTGCTGCTCGGCTGATGTTGCTGGGCGTGTAAACATCTGTCTGCTCGGTGGTGAGCGCCGCGTCGGCGGCTCTGACCCACTTCCTCTCCTCCTCCGTGGCGTCGGCTCAGCCTCCGACGCCCGATGTCGGGCCTTAGAGGTTTTCCAGGGTCCTTTAATACGATCCTCGAGCTCAGCGACGAGGCAACGGCAAACGCTTCCATGGATACGGTGGGATGCGTGTTCACCGCCGCCGGGCCGGTGCACGTAATCCCACTACTCCTCAATATGACTGGAATTCAAAATAAAATCAAAAAATCCCGTAATTATTATTAGAATATTCACATTTATAGACTCATATATGCTTATGTCTGTACTCAATAATCTGATACTGAATTGCAATTAATTTGCAGCTAATAGAACTATTATGTATATATATACATATTAAATATATATATTATATGATATAATATATATATTTTAACATGGATGCATGTTTACAGCCACCAGCCATTTTATATATTATATATATATATAATATATATATTATTTGATATATATAATATGTGTATATATTTATATATATAATATATATATATATATATATATTATATGATATATATAATATGTGTATATATTTATATATATATATATAATATATATATTATATTATATATAATATGTGTATATATCATCATCGTGATATTTTACGCTCATTTGGACTCAATCAGTGAGATAAAAATGAACAAAATCAGTGTCTAATGTACCATTCACTGGAAAAAAATATGCATCTCATTAATAACAAGTGACATTCTGAAACTACCTGGACTTCCTGTTCAGTCCGTGCATCATTTACTGTGAGCTCACCTCATTGGCTATAGTCCTGACTCTCTTCGAGGGAGAAAGCCAGCGCAGCAGCCTCCCCAAGGTCCTAGTGCCCGGGGATTCTGGGCTTGTTTTTGACGGAGCTCAATGTTGACTATTTTTAGAACATGCCTTGTGGGCGACTCACTGGTCCCTGCGGGCCCGTGTTGGCTACCTCTGGTCTAAACTGTAGCACTCCGCCTAACTGATACACAACATATGCATATTTTTCTTTTTTTCTACATTTATTGTACACACATGAGTCGTCGTAGCTCTGAGGTTTGACCGTGTCTCTCTCGTCTCGCTGCAGGAGTGACCACGGTCCTGACCATGACCACCCTGAGTATCAGTGCCAGGAACTCTCTCCCCAAAGTGGCCTACGCCACGGCCATGGACTGGTTCATCGCCGTGTGCTACGCCTTCGTCTTCTCCGCCCTCATCGAGTTCGCCACGGTCAACTACTTCACCAAGAGGGGCTACGCCTGGGACGGGAAGAGCGTGGTGCCAGAGAAGGTATTTCAAGCCTTTTTATGTATATTACGTCTGCTCCTCAGGGATCTGCATATACATGAATAGAGATATACACAGATGTGTTAGTCGGCTTTTGTTTGAACCACAACAAAAACTCCTCCGAGCAAAATGAGAGGAGCTCCATGTGTCTGGGGAAGGAGGGACCCGTCTGAGCTGTGGGGAGCCGGACGTCTTCCTCACTCCAGTTACACGACGAGAACATTAATACTTTAATGTTCTTCTTGTGCCAGCTGCTCCTCTTGTCTCAATGCCGCAGTTAGCAGCACCGTACTCTGTAATATCCTGCTGTTTCAGAATATGTGTACATATATACTTTTTTTATTTCTTTATTATTTTTTCTTTATTTCATGATCATTTATAATAGTTAATAATATTATTAATAATAATATTATAATAATGTATGATAAGACTATATATAATATATATATATATATATATACAATATTTTAATTTCTTTATTATTTTTCTTCATTTATATTCATTTATAATAGTTAATAATATAATAATTCAGGATAGGTCTATAAAATATATATGTTGGACTCTTTATATATTTATAAGAAGCAACATTTTTGACACTATATATATATATACATACATTTATATATGTATATATATCTAAATATATTTCTTTTTAAAATATATATATATATGTATTTTTTCATTTATTCTAAAATAAAAAACAATATTTTTATACATGGAAAAAATAATTATGTGAATATGTTTTTAGACATAAAAAACATGATTAAAAAATATATATATATTGTATTAATAAATGCTTCTGCTTGTAAATATGTTGCTGTGGTATTTCTGAACTTAATATCCCTTTTTGAAGAAGCTGAACTTTGTTCATTGCACTTTCCCTCCACGACAAACCCAATCAGCCAAAGAAGAAGAAGAAGGAGTCGCTCCCGAAGAAGAACAACACCACCGCCTACCCGGCTGCCACGGCCACGGCCTTCGCCCCCAACATTGCCAGGGACCCTGGATTGGCCACGATTGCCAAAAGCGCCTTGGCGCCCCCGAGCGATCCCAAGGAGGAGCCCAAGCCCAAACCCCCCGAGGCCAAGAAGACCTTCAACAGCGTGAGCAAGATCGACCGGATCGCCAGAATAGCCTTCCCGTTGCTCTTTGGAACCTTTAATCTGGTCTACTGGGCAACCTACTTGAATAAGAAGCCCAAACTCCAGGGGATGGATCCACTCTAATCCATGTTGCATACCTTTTTAAAAAAAGTACACCTGTATTCTTCTTCTTCTTCTTCTTCTTTTTCTTTCTTCTCCTTTGTTCATTTCAGTTCTTCTTCCTTCTGAAAACAGGTGCCATTCATGTTCAGACAAACATGGTGTCCATGCTGGTTTGAAGTCCCAGTCGTTGCGTTGCTTCTATGTTTACCTAAAGGTTTGAACATTTTGAAAAAAACAAAATAGAGAAAAAAAAAGAGAGAGAAAGAGAGAGAGAGAGAGAGAGAGAGATAGCTATACAGACTTTTGAAAGTATGATGTTCAGGTCTCGGGTGATGCTACTAAAAAAATGCTACTATACATATATAGCCCAGAGAATGCTCTTCTACACCTCCACAAGGCCCAGACCTGGAACGGGCTTTTATTTCTGTGTGAGTTCTTTTGATTTGATGTGTTATTTGTTTCAACATGGAACCACAGACACGGTAAAGGGCGCTGGTGTATATGCATGGGCAGGGCATCTTCTTCTTTGTTTACGTATTCAAGAAACAAATCAACACTGACGACACACACAGCGGAGTTCGTTTGACGTCAGCTATGCTCATTGTCCAAGTTATTTGTAGATGTTTCACGAGAATAATTACGTCGTTCTTGAAAATACTTTAGGGTTTCTGCAATAGCAATAACACATGTCTCACTCCATTTATTTAGGGATTAAAAACAAGATGAAATAAATTCAATCATATCTGTGCTCAGCATTTATAATACTAGTATTTTTTTTCTTTTCTTTCACAGCCATGTAAATATACTCAAAAAGTTAGAGGTGTCAATATTATGTTTAAGCTTCACTAGAAACACGGAGAAGATTATTTATTTATTTAATTAGTTTCTTTTGGTTCCATTTAAAGAGTTTTTACTTTGTCTAATTCACTTAAAGCTTAAAGCTCCATTCAAAGCTGCTTTCACACCGAAGTAACATATTATTCAACCAGGTGTCTGTGTACACACTGACGGGCCACAACAACAACAACAACATCAACAACAGTGTAATCTGAGATCGCTTATTAGAAAGAATGTAAACATCTTCCTGGACTGCATTTGTCATTTAGAATTAAAAAGTCACACATTATTTATTATTGACACCGTCCATCGTAACGTAAAGCATCGCTTAACGACGGGGGGGGGGGGGGGGGGGCTCACCGAGGAGGGGGAGGAGCCTCTTCTAATGGTCAATTCAATTCAATTCAGTTTATTTGTATAGCCCAATTTCACAAATTACAAATTTGTCTCGGAGTGCTTTACAATCTGTACACATAGACATCCCTGCCCCAAAACCTCACATCGGACCAGGAAAAACTCCCAAATAACCCTTCAGGGGGAAGAAACCTGGAGGAGAGCAACAGAGGAGGATCCCTCTCCTAGGATGGACAGATGCAATAGATGTAATGTGTACAGAAGGACAGATTTAGAGTTAAAATACATTCAATGAATATGACAGAGTGTATGAATAGTTCATAGTAGGCATATTCCACGATGGAGACCTCCACGATCCATCAGGCAGATGGCGGTGGGGAGGAGGAGTGGGCGGAGTCTCAACAGGACAGTGGCGTAGTCATGAGCAGGAATTCCACGACCCAGACGATCCATCAGGCAGATAGGATCTATGCCGTCTCATAGGGTCCGATGACCCCATGAGACGTAAAGTCAAAAGGACTTCCAGGGAGAAAGCAGAGTTAGTAACGTGTGATTGAGAGATGAAAATTCATCCTTAAGGAGAGAAAAGAGGAGATAGGTACTCAGTGCATCCTAAAACGTCCCCCGGCAGCTATAAGCCTATAGCAGCATATCAAGGGGCTGGACCAGGGCAAACCTGATTCAGCCCTAACTATAAGCTCTGTCAAAGAGGAAGGTCTTAAGTCTACTCTTAAACGAGGTGACTGTGTCTGCCTCCCGGACTGAAATTGGAAGCTGGTTCCATAAAGAGGAGCTTGATAACTAAAGGCTCTGGCTCCCATTCTACATTTTAAGACTCTAGGAACTACAAGTAGTCCCGCATTTAGTGAGCGTAGCTCTCTAGTGGGGCAATATGGTACGACAAGCTCCTTAAGATATGATGGAGCATCACCAATCAAGGCTTTGTAGGTTAAGAGAAGAATTTTAAAAGTGATTCTTGATTTTACTGGGAGCCAGTGCAGAGCAGCTAGTGCAGGAGTGATGTGATCTCTTTTCTTAGTTTTAGTGAGAACACGAGCTGCAGCATTCTGGATCAACTGGAGGGACCTAAGAGATTTATTAGAGCAGCCTGCTAATAAGGAGTTGCAGTAATCCAGTCTCAAGTAACGAACGCGTGAACCAATTTTTCTGCATCTTTTTGAGACAAGATGTGCCTGATTTTGAAATATTACGTAGATGAAAGAATGCAGTCCTTGAGATTTGCTTTACGTGGGAGTTAAAGGACAAGTCCCGATCAAAGATAACGCCAAGATTCTTTACAGTGGTGTTGGATGCCAGGGCAATGCCGTCTACAGAATCCACATCACCAGATAATTGATCTCTGAGGTGCTCAGGGCCGATTAAAATTACTTGGTTTTGTCTGAGTTTAACATCAAGAAGTTGCAGGTCATCCATGTTTTTATGTCTTTAAGACATGCTTGAATTTTACAGAGTTGGTTGCTCTCCTCTGGTTTTATCGATAAATATAGTTGAGTGTCATCTGCATAACAATGAAAGTTTATGGAGTGTTTCCTGATAATATTGCCCAAAGGAAGCATGTATAAGGTAAATAAAATTGGTCCAAGCACAGAACCTTGTGGAACTCCGTGATTAACGTTGGTGGTTATCGAGGCGTCATCGTTTACAAATACAAACTGAGATCGATCTGATAAATAGGATTTAAACCAAATTAGTGCCGTGCCTGAAATGCCAATCGACTGCTCCAGTCTCTGTAACAGGATGTCATGGTCAATGGTGTCGAATGCAGCACTAAGGTCTAACAAGACCAGGACAGAGAGGAGTCCTTTATCTGCTGCCATTAAGAGGTCATTTGTAATTTTCACCAGTGCTGTCTCGGTGCTGTGGTGTTTTCTAAATCCTGATTGAAATTTCTCAAATAAACTATTATGATGTAGAAAGTCGCACAACTGATTTGTGACCACTTTCTCAAGGATCTTGGAGAGGAAGGGGAGGTTAGAGATCGGTCTGTAGTTAGCCAATACCTCTGGATCCAGAGTGGGCTTCTTCAGGAGAGGTTTAATAACAGCCACCTTGAAGGAGTGTGGTACGTGGCCTGTTAGCAGAGACACATTGATAATATCTAATAGAGAGCCGCCAATTAAAGGCAAAATGTCTTTAAGCAGCCTCGTCGGGATGGGGTCCAAGAGACAGGTAGACGTGTTCGAAGTAGAAACCGTTGAAGATAATTGGTCACGGTTGATAGGAGAAAATCCCTCCAAATATACACCAGGGCATACAGCGGTTTCCAAGGCCATTCCACTTGAGGACAGATTGGCACTGGTTATGGGCAAGAGATTATTAATCTTGTCCCTAATAGTTAAAATCTTTTCATTAAAGAAGTTCATAAAGTCATTACCACTAAGGTTTATAGGAATGCTCGGCTCCACAGAGCTGTGACTCTCTGTCAGCCTGGCTACAGTGCTGAAGAGAAACCTGGGGTTGTTTTTATTTTTTTCTATTATTGATGAGTAATAGGCTGCTCTGGCATTACGGAGGGCCTTCTTATATGTTTTAAGACTATCTCGCCAAACTAAGCGGGATTCTTCGAGATTAGTTGAACGCCATATGCGTTCAAGCTTTCGTGACGTGTGCTTCAGTTTGCGGGTCTGAGGGTTATACCACGGAGCAAACCTCCTCTTCCTCACTGTCTTCTTCTTCAGAGGGGCTATCGAGTCCAGTGTCATTCTCAGAGAGCCTATGGCACTGTCAACAAGATGATCAATCTGGGACGGACTAAAGTTAGACCAGGAGTCCTCTGTTATATTGAGACGTGGTATCGAATCAAATACAGAAGGAATCGCTTCTTTAAATTTAGCTACAGCACTATCAGTTAGACATCTAGTGTAGAAACTTTTGACTAACGGAGTACACTCCAGTAGTATAAATTCAAAAGTTATGAGGTTGTGGTCTGACAGAAGAGGATTCTGTGGGAAGACGTTCAAATGCTCAATGTCAACGCCATAAGTAAGAACAAGATCAAGCGTGTGGCCAAAGCTGTGAGTGGGTTTCTGTACTCTCTGACAGAAGCCAATCGAGTCCAACAAGGAGATGAATGCAGCACTAAGGCAATCATTATCAACATCCACATGGATATTAAAATCTCCAACAATAATAACTTTATCGGTTTTAAGAACCAAACTTGATATAAATACTGAGAATTCAGATATAAACTCTGAATATGGACCTGGTGGCCGGTACAGAATCACAAATCGAATTGGCTGTAGTGTTTTCCAGGTTGGATGTGAAAGACTAAGAACAAGGCTTTCAAATGAGGTGTAGTGTAATTTTGGTTGAGGATTAATTAATAGGCTCGATTCAAAGATGGCTGCTACTCCACCTCCTCGACCGGTGCCTCGAGGAATGTGAGTATTAATATGACTTGGAGGAGTCGATTCATTCAGGCAGACATATTCTTCATGGCTCAGCCAGGTTTCAGTTAGGCAACATAAATCAATGTGATTATCTGATATTAAATCATTCAGTAACACAGCTTTAGATGACAGAGATCGAATATTTAGGAGACCACATTTAATAGACCTATTTTGTTGCACTGCTGAAATAATTGTGTTAACTTGTATAAGGTTATTGTGTACGACTCCTCTTCTGCTTACTTTTGATTTATTTAATTGAAGTGGCCGTGGGACAGACACAGTCTCTACTCTAAAGTCAAGGGTGGGTAACTGATGGCGTTCCCCGTCCCACGGCGCCCCCCGGTCCGTCACCATCTCCTTTCAGTTCATGACAGAACACTCAGAAAGTACCAGCTACACTGCCTTCAGCACCACAGGCCCGTTGGACCCAGAGAGAGAGAGAGGGGGAGGAGAGAGAGACAGAGAGGGGGGGGGGGGGGAGAGAGAGGAGAGAGAGACAGAGACAAAGAGAGAGGGAGAGAGAGAGAGACAGTGGCTTGAAGTGGGGCTGTGTCACAGGACTTTGTCTTGTCGTCTCCATAGCGACGGAGATGAATATATTTTTTTAGCATGACGTCGTTTCCTCTTCCGAGAACAAAAAAAACTAGAAAACTAAAGTAAATGTGAAAAAACAAAAACGCTTTAGTTTTAGTGAACATTGCTTGCTCTCTTTTTTTTCTTCTTTTAAATTATTAAAAAGAAATAACACATATTTTAAAGACATTCTTCTTCTTATGTGGCGCGTTGAGGTTTCTCCATTTTAAATTACGTTAATGTAGCAACATTAATGTCTGAGGGCCCTCAGCCGGGGGCCCCACGCCGGCCCCTCAGCGACACACACGGACCTCTAGGGTTCATCTGGACCTGGTCCGAGATGACCGGCGTCTCTTTGTGTGTGTCCCCCCCCCCCCCCCTCTCAAACCTCCACCGTAGGGGCCGGTGCATTGCATCATGGGCTTTTAAAAAAAAAAAATCAAAGTTCCACTGGGCACTAAAACAACTTAAACTCCATCCTGTCGCCGGAGGAGAAAAAAAAAGAAAAAAAAGAGACCGCTGGTTGTTGCTATTGTTATAATTTTGCTTTTATCATAACGACCGACGCCGAACGGCCGACGTCTTCTTCAAGGCGGGAACCGGAGAGTCCAGGGCGAAGAGTTGTATATTTGAATTCTAAACTAGTGTATGTATGTTTATTATCATGAAGAAGAAAAATATATATATATACATATGTAAAATACATAATGCATACAGTATTTGATTCTATTAATGAAGTTATTAGCTAAGATCATGATGAATATTGTTTTGTATGAACAACCTATTGTTATGCATTTTGCACACATGTAGAAGAACAGCGACATGACGTCATCCGTGTAGTCGGCTTCGTGCTATGCAAGGACAGCTTTGAGCCCCCCCCCCCCCCCCATTGTGTTTCCACATTCACACGCTATCCTAGAACAAAAGAAAAACAAACACGCTTAGCTTTTACATCAGCTGTGCTCCCACCAGCTTTCTCTTGTTTTTCCGTTTCGTTCTTTCAGCCACGGCGATACAGGGTGACATCATCACACACGACACCGTCGTGTTGAGCGGCTCTCGTTGGTGATTGCACTTTTTCCTCCAGAGACATGCAATAAAGTGATGGAAGTGATAAAACACACACACACACACACACAGGAGCAACAACTGTAACCACATCCACTTTGTTCTTCATATTCTGTTCATCTCTTTGAGCTTGTTTGTCGTGATGGAAATGGAGGCGGGCGGGTTTTTGTTTTGTCAGCTCTTCAGTTTGGGGAGATCTTGGCCACGCCCCCTTTTCTTGAACTCCAAGCAGGATCAAACAAATGCCGTGACGCGTATTGTCCATCGGGTTGTTGTTGTTGTTTTTCTCGCTACATTTGACGCTCCAGAGAGAGAGAGAGAGAGAATGTGAAATATGAGGCACGGTGCAATCATGAGCTTCCAACGCTTCACACGCTAGCAGACATGTAAATATCACGCGTGTAGTCATCTCCTTCATCACGTGTCCCGCGCGACGTCCATTACAGTTCTCAGCAGCACTTGCTTTTTCAACATTTGAGTCTTTGGTTATTCTAGATACCTACTGGAGTTTTTCTTGTATTTTTATCGAGCAAAATATGTTCCGATTTTCACTGAAATGTAAAAAAATAAATAAAACCAACTAATTTTCTAAAGCACAAAAGTTGATTAGGGGAAAGAGAAACTAGAGCGAGAGTGTCTGCACATGGACATCGACAAACACGCGTTCAAAACACACACACACACACATAGCCACACACACACACACACTGGAATGTGTTGATCTTCCAGCGGTTTGGGTTCTCATGGATGTAGAAACGGTGAACCTTCTGTAAATGTTTCTTTTGTTTCTTTCGGTTATGATACGGCCCTGTAGATCTGATTCTCTGCATTAGTCTTTAAATAAAAAGAAAAGAACTGAACTATGTGGCTCTGTCCTTGTGTGTGTGTGTGTGTGTGTGTGTGCGTGTGTGTGTGTGTGTGCACAGTTTACATGATTACAAAATATTTTCTTTTTTATGAATACTTGCAAAAAATTAGATTCTGATTATTTTGTATTCATTTAAAATATATATATATATAGATAATTAAAAAAATAATACAAATAAATAATGAGAATAGAAAAAAAAGAATATATATATATCTATGTAATGTTGTCTAAAGATCTCTTAACCATGCATCTGACAGGTGTGTGTAGTTGTGTGTAGTTGTATGTGGTGTGTATGCAGTGGAGCTCATTCCTCAACGCATCATCTCACTCTTCCGGTAAGCTTTGGTTGCCAGCTCAACAGCGAGCATGACTTCTTCTTCTCTCCCTCCCGCTCCCTCTTGCTCAGTGTGTCTCATGTATAGTTATCCCCCTGCCTCCCTTAATGATAACGATACATGCAACAAGTGTAGTTTATTTGCTAGGTTGGAGGCAGGTCTAAGTGGGTTAGATGCACGGCTCCGCGCTATCGAAGCTCAGACAGCTATGCTAGTTAGCCCGCCCTCTCCCGTAGTCGGCGCGGAGCTACAGTCAGCTGTTAGCTGTTCTCCGGCGGTAACCGTGCAGCCGGATGGCTGGGTAACTGTTCGCAGGAGTCGTAAGTCTACACAGAAGCCCGCTGTGCACCAACCACTTCACGTTTCGAACCAGTTTTCCTGCTCAGCGACACACCCGCTGAGGAACACACCCTGGTTATCGGGAGCTCTATAGTCAGGAACGTGAAAATAGCGAAGCCGCGGACCACAGTCGTGTGCCTCCCGGGTGCCAGAGCGGGCGACGTGGAGTCTTGTTTGAAACTGCTGGCTAAGGATAAGCGGAGATACAGTCAGATTGTAATACACGCCGGTGGTAATGACGCCCGAGCCCGCTCGGAACTCACTAAAATTAATGTGGAATCGGTGTGTGCTTATGCCAAGACGTTGTCGGACACCGTAATTTTCTCTGGCCCTCTCCCAAATTTGCAGACAGACGAATTGTATAGCCGAATGTCGTCTTTCAACCGCTGGCTGTCGAGGTGGTGCCCAGCGAATAATGTGGGCTACGTAGACAACTGGAAGACTTTCTGGGGAAAACCTGATCTGATGAGGAGAGACGGCATTCATCCCACGTTGGACGGAGCGCGTCTCATTTCTGCGAATATGACCAAGTTGATCACGGTACTTAATCCATGACAACCCAGGGTTCAGATCAGGAACCGGGAGCAGAGTTGTAGTTTAACACCCTTCTCTGCTCTTCCATTCGAGCAGTTACCCACCCATGACTTTAGAGTAGAGACTGTGTCTGTCCCACGGCCACTTCAATTAAATAAATCAAAAGTAAGCAGAAGAGGAGTCGTACACAATAACCTTATACAAGTTAACACCATTATTTCAGCAGTGCAACAAAACAGGACTATTAAATGTGGTCTCCTAAATATTCGATCTCTGTCATCTAAAGCTGTGTTACTAAATGATTTAATATCAGATAATCACATTGATTTATGTTGCCTAACTGAAACCTGGCTGAGCCATGAAGAATATGTCTGCCTGAATGAATCGACTCCTCCAAGTCATATTAATACTCACATTCCTCGAGGCACCGGTCGAGGAGGTGGAGTAGCAGCCATCTTTGAATCGAGCCTATTAATTAATCCTCAACCAAAATTACACTACACCTCATTTGAAAGCCTTGTTCTTAGTCTTTCACATCCAACCTGGAAAACACTACAGCCAATTCGATTTGTGATTCTGTACCGCCACCAGGTCCATATTCAGAGTTTATATCTGAATTCTCAGAATTTATATCAAGTTTGGTTCTTAAAACCGATAAAGTTATTATTGTTGGAGATTTTAATATCCATGTGGATGTTGATAATGATTGCCTTAGTGCTGCATTCATCTCCTTGTTGGACTCGATTGGCTTCTGCCAGAGAGTACAGAAACCCACTCACAGCTTTGGCCACACGCTTGATCTTGTTCTTACTTATGGCGTTGACATTGAGCATTTGAACGTCTTCCCACAGAATCCTCTTCTGTCAGACCACAACCTCATAACTTTTGAATTTATACTACCGGAGTGTACTCCGTTAGTCAAAAGTTTCTACACCAGATGTCTAACTGACAGTGCTGTAGCTAAATTTAAAGAGGCGATTCCTTCTGTTTTTGATTCGATACCACATCTCAATATAACAGAGGACTCCTGGTCTAACTTTAGTCCGTCCCAGATTGATCATCTTGTTGACAGTGCCATAGGCTCTCTGAGAATGACACTGGACTCGATAGCCCTCTGAAGAAGAAGACAGTGAGGAAGAGGAGGTTTGCTCCTGGTATAACCCTCAGACCCGCAAACTGAAGCAACGTCACGAAAGCTTGAACGCATATGGCGTTCAACTAATCTCGAAGAATCCCGCTTAGTTTGGCGAGATAGTCTTAAAACATATAAGAAGGCCCTCCGTAATGCCAGAGCAGCCTATTACTCATCAGTAATAGAAAAATAAAGACAACCCCAGGTTTCTCTTCAGCACTGTAGCCAGGCTGACAGAGAGTCACAGCTCTGTGGAGCCGAGCATTCCTATAAACCTCAGTGGTAATGACTTTATGAACTTCTTTAATGAAAAGATTTTAACTATTAGGGACAAGATTAATATTCTCTTGCCCATAACCTGTGCCAATCTGTCCTCAAGTGGAATGGCCTTGGAAACCGCTGTATGCCCTGGTGTATATTTGGAGGCTTTTCTCCCATCAACCGTGACCAATTATCTTCAACGGTTTCTACTTCGAACACGTCTACCTGTCTCTTGGACCCCATCCCGACGAGGCTGCTTAAAGACGTTTTGCCTTTAATTGGCGGCTCTCTATTAGATATTATCAATGTGTCTCTGCTAACAGGCCACGTACCACACTCCTTCAAAGTGGCTGTTATTAAACCTCTCCTGAAGAAGCCCACTCTGGATCCAGAGGTGTTGGCTAACTACAGACCGATCTCTAACCTCCCTTCCTCTCCAAGATCCTTGAGAAAGTGGTCGCAAATCAGTTGTGCGACTTTCTACATCATAATAGTTTATTTGAGAAATTTCAATCAGGATTTAGAAAACACCACAGCACCGAGACGGCACTGGTGAAAATTACAAATGACCTCTTAATGGCAGCAGATAAAGGACTCCTCTCTGTCCTGGTCTTGTTAGACCTTAGTGCTGCATTCGACACCATTGACCATGACATCCTGTTACAGAGACTGGAGCAGTCGATTGGCATTTCAGGCACGGCACTAATTTGGTTTAAATCCTATTTATCAGATCGATCTCAGTTTGTATTTGTAAACGATGACGCCGATAACCACCAACGTTAATCACGGAGTTCCACAAGGTTCTGTGCTTGGACCAATTTTATTTACCTTATACATGCTTCCTTTGGGCAATATTATCAGGAAACACTCCATAAACTTTCATTGTTATGCAGATGACACTCAACTATATTTATCGATAAAACCAGAGGAGAGCAACCAACTCGGTAAAATTCAAGCATGTCTTAAAGACATAAAAACATGGATGACCTGCAATTTCTTGATGTTAAACTCAGACAAAACCGAAGTAATTTTAATCGGCCCTGAGCACCTCAGAGATCAATTATCTGGTGATGTGGATTCTGTAGACGGCATTGCCCTGGCATCCAACACCACTGTAAAGAATCTTGGCGTTATCTTTGATCGGGACTTGTCCTTTAACTCCCACGTAAAGCAAATCTCAAGGACTGCATTCTTTCATCTACGTAATATTTCAAAATCAGGCACATCTTGTCTCAAAAAGATGCAGAAAAATTGGTTCACGCGTTCGTTACTTCGAGACTGGATTACTGCAACTCCTTATTATCAGGCTGCTCTAATAAATCTCTTAGGTCCCTCCAGTTGATCCAGAATGCTGCAGCTCGTGTTCTCACTAAAACTAAGAAAAGAGATCACATCACTCCTGCACTAGCTGCTCTGCACTGGCTCCCAGTAAAATCAAGAATCACTTTTAAAATTCTTCTCTTAACCTACAAAGCCTTGATTGGTGATGCACCATCATATCTTAAGGAGCTTGTCGTACCATATTGCCCCACTAGAGAGCTACGCTCACTAAATGCGGGACTACTTGTAGTTCCTAGAGTCTTAAAAAGTAGAATGGGAGCCAGAGCCTTTAGTTATCAAGCTCCTCTTCTATGGAACCAGCTTCCACCTTCAGTCCGGGAGGCAGACACAGTCACCTCGTTTAAGAGTAGACTTAAGACCTTCCTCTTTGACAGAGCTTATAGTTAGGGCTGAATCAGGTTCACCTGGTCCAGCCCCTTGATATGCTGCTATAGGCTTATAGCTGCCGGGGGACGTTTAGGATGCACTGAGTACCTATCTCCTCTTTTTTTCTCTCCTTAAGGATGAATTTTCATCTCTCAATCACACGTTACTAACTCTGCTTTCTCCCGAGTCCTTTTGACTTCACGTCTCATGGGGTCATCGGACCCTATGAGACGACATAGATCCTATCTGCCTGATGGATCATTGAGGTCTGGGTCGTGGAATTCCTGCTCCTGACTACGCCACTGTCCTGTTGAGACTCCGCCCACTGTTGAGACTCCGCCCACTCCTCCTCCCCACCGCCATCTGCCTGATGGATCGTGGAGGTCTCCATCGTGGAATATGCCTACTATGAACTATTCATACACTCTGTCATATTCATTGAATGTATTTTAACTCTAAATCTGTCCTTCTGTACACATTACATCTATTGCATCTGTCCATCCTGGAGAGGGATCCTCCTCTGTTGCTCTCCTCCAGGTTTCTTCCCTTTTTTTCCCCCTGAAGGGTTATTTGGGAGTTTTTCCTGGTCCGATGTGAGGTTTTGGGGCAGGGATGTCTATGTGTACAGATTGTAAAGCACTCCGAGACAAATTTGTAATTTGTGAAATTGGGCTATACAAATAAACTGAATTGAATTGAATCACTCTTCTTCCTCACACTTCCAGCTCGTCTCCATCTCCAGGTGCAGAGGGAACGTGTGCTTCTTCCTCAGGAGCATGAGCTGCCAGGCGAAGACGAGTTATGTAATAAAGCTGCTTCTCCCTGGAAGGAGAGCGGCGAGGGAAGGCCTTTTCTCCTCCTCCTCCTCCTCCTCCTCCTCCTCCCTCGCTGTCACTTTCTCCCTCACAGTCCCACTTAGTCCTCAGTCTCGGCTCAGGATGAATTCTACTCCAATTGTTTCTGCTTTGAAAGCAAACTCTGTGTTTTTATGCAGAACTGACCACCTCCATGTATCACTGACCACCTCCATGTATCACTGACCACCTTCATGTATCACTGACCACCTCCATGTATCACTGACCACCTTCATGCAGCACTGACCACCTCCATGTATCACTGACCACCTTCATGTATCACTGACCACCTCCATGTATCACTGACCACCTTCATGCAGCACTGACCACCTCCATGTATCACTGACCACCTTCATGTATCACTGACCACCTCCATGTATCACTGACCACCTTCATGCAGCACTGACCACCTTCATGTATCACTGACCACCTCCATGTATCACTGACCACCTTCATGTATCACTGACCACCTCCATGTATCACTGACCACCTTCATGCAGCACTGACCACCTCCATGTATCACTGACCACCTTCATGCAGCACTGACCACCTGCATGTATCACTGACCACCTCCATGTATCACTGACCACCTTCATGTATCACTGACCACCTTCATGCAGCACTGACCACCTTCATGCAGCACTGACCACCTTCATGTATCACTGACCACCTCCATGTATCACTGACCACCTTCATGCAGCACTGACCACCTTCATGCAGCACTGACCACCTTCATGCAGCACTGACCACCTTCATGTATCACTGACCACCTTCATGTATCACTGACCACCTTCATGCAGCACTGACCACCTTCATGTATCACTGACCACCTTCATGCAGCACTGACCACCTTCATGTATCACTGACCACCTTCATGCAGCACTGACCACCTTCATGCAGCACTGACCACCTTCATGTATCACTGACCACCTTCATGTATCACTGACCACCTTCATGCAGCACTGACCACCTTCATGCAGCACTGACCACCTTCATGTATCACTGACCACCTTCATGTATCACTGACCACCTTCATGCAGCACTGACCACCTTCATGTATCACTGACCACCTTCATGTATCACTGACCACCTTCATGTATCACTGACCACCTCCATGTATCACTGACCACCTTCATGCAGCACTGACCACCTTCATGTATCACTGACCACCTTCATGCAGCACTGACCACCTTCATGTATCACTGACCACCTTCATGTATCACTGACCACCTCCATGTATCACTGACCACCTCCATGTATCACTGACCACCTTCATGCAGCACTGACCACCTTCATGTATCACTGACCACCTCCATGTATCACTGACCACCTTCATGCAGCACTGACCACCTTCATGTATCACTGACCACCTTCATGTATCACTAACCACCTTCATGCAGCACTGACCACCTTCATGCAGCACTGACCACCTTCATGCAGCACTGACCACCTCCATGTATCACTGACCACCTTCATGTATCACTGACCACCTTCATGTATCACTGACCACCTTCATGTATCACTGACCACCTTCATGCAGCACTGACCACCTCCATGTATCACTGACCACCTTCATGTATCACTGACCACCTCCATGTATCACTGACCACCTTCATGCAGCACTGACCACCTCCATGTATCACTGACCACCTCCATGTATCACTGACCACCTTCATGTATCACTGACCACCTTCATGTATCACTGACCACCTCCATGTATCACTGACCACCTCCATGCAGCACTGACCACCTTCATGTATCACTGACCACCTTCATGTATCACTGACCACCTCCATGTATCACTGACCACCTCCATGCAGCACTGACCACCTTCATGTATCACTGACCACCTTCATGTATCACTGACCACCTCCATGTATCACTGACCACCTTCATGCAGCACTGACCACCTTCATGTATCACTGACCACCTTCATGCAGCACTGACCACCTTCATGTATCACTGACCACCTTCATGTATCACTGACCACCTCCATGTATCACTGACCACCTTCATGCAGCACTGACCACCTTCATGTATCACTGACCACCTCCATGTATCACTGACCACCTTCATGCAGCACTGACCACCTTCATGTATCACTGACCACCTTCATGCACCACTGACCACTTTCATGTATCACTGACCACCTCCATGTATCACTGACCACCTTCATGCACCACTGACCACTTTCATGTATCACTGACCACCTTCATGCAGCACTGACCACCTTCAAAATCAGCCGGATTTATATATTTCTAAAAACTTCTCCTGTCAGCCATTTGTCGACGGCCGGTCGGCTGTATTTTGTGTTGACGGGAGCCAGGACAACGGGGTCAGGGGTCACGGGGTCAGGGGTCACCCGATCCAAACAACGAGTGATCACGTCTGTGTTTTGTGTTCGGATGTTCAGCTGAACTTCATTGGACGCCGGCACACTTCCCCTGAGGGACTCTGGAGCACTGCATGAGATTTACACAAATTACCGAGACGCAGAGCCTTTTAGAACCACTGCATCAACTCAAATGTGCTGAGATGCAACTCCTTCTCCAGAGACGGAGTCCCTCTTGGGGAACGGGAGCATTTGGAGCCATATTGTTGCAGAGAGCACATAAAAAATGACTCGCTAAGCTCGGCCCGGCGAGCTCGAGTAAGCAGAGCGCTGCAGACTTAAAAAGCCCAGGAGCGGTGTTTCTCAGTCAGCGTAACGTCCGTCATCTCAGACCACATGTGCAGAGCCGCCCGCCACCCGGACAGGTTCGCCTCAATGAGCCCGACGGTGTGGCCAGGTGTCGTTAGACGGCCGCTGCATGTCGGATAATGATGGTGGAATCAGATCGAGGCCAGACTCCTCAGGCCAGAGGAGAAAAGGCTCCGTGGTGGTCGGGGTGAGGATGGGACATGCTGTTGTTGTTGTTCTTTATATGTTACTATCCTAAATTATTATAATTAAATAAATCAGAATATTTATATGAAATGAAGAAAAATAATAAAGGAAGTAAAAAATGAGAGATATATATATATATATATAATTATTTTTCTTTTCTTTATTATTTTTCTTTATTTTATATTAATTTTATGATTTATTTGTTTAATATTTTAGGATAGGAATATATAACCATTTAAAAAAAATAGAATTAAATTAAATTAAAATATATATATATATAAACATGTATATACAGGACTGTCTCAGAAAATTAGAATATTGTGATAAAGTTCTTTATTTTCTGTAATGCAATTAAAAAAACAAAAATGTCATGCATTCTGGATTCATTACAAATCAACTGAAATATTGCAAGCCTTTTATTCTTTTAATATTGCTGATTATGGCTTACAGCTTAAGAAAACTCAAATATCCTATCTCTAAATATTAGAATATCATGAAAAAGTATACTAGTAGGGTATTAAACAAATCACTTGAATTGTCTAATTAACTCGAAACACCTGCAAGGGTTTCCTGAGCCTTGACAAACACTCAGCTGTTATAAATCTTTTTTTTAACTTGGTCTGAGGAAATATTAAAATTTTATGAGATAGGATATTTGAGTTTTCTTAAGCTGTAAGCCATAATCAGCAATATTAAAAGAATAAAAGGCTTGCAATATTTCAGTTGATTTGTAATGAATCCAGAATGCATGACATTTTTGTTTTTTTAATTGCATTACAGAAAATAAAGAACTTCATCACAATATTCTAATTTTCTGAGACAGTCCTGTATATTAAGAAGAAAACCAAATATACATATATATATAAATAAATATGTATATATACATATATATATATACATATATATATATATATTAGGAAAAGAAAAAATATATGTATGTGGATGTGTTTATATATATAAATATATATATATGTATATATACATATATATATATATATATAAATATATACATATAAATATGTATTTAAATATCTATACATATATACATATATATATATAAATATATGTGTATATATATATAAATATATATTTATATATGTATATATATAGCTACTTCCTATTTGCACTTTCTCCTTTTCCTCCAGCAGTGAGGGTGTGTGTATAGTCAGTGGCTATTTATGCATTGTACAATTCTCTATTTTTTAGTAATACAAATACATTTTCTTTCCTCCAAACAATGGCCCTGGATCCAGTTCTGCTGCAGTCAGCCGGCCGATGTGCAGTCGGCACACACCGCCGGATTCGTGAAGGTCACACAATAAATACATCGTGTTTGCACGTTTCGCTGCGAGGCTATGTGGAATATATTTTTATGTATTTCTCTTTTTAGAAATAGCTTTCTTTTACAGGGTGTTATCAGAATGTGTGTGCTGACAGCTGCCTCGTATTAAAGTAAGCTCCGGGAGGCACACACACACACACACACACACTTGCCCCCACAGGTAGGACAACATAATAGATGTATAACGTCCCCGTGTGAATGTGCTTCTGTGTGTTTTCTCTGCTGATATGAGTTTAGTGGACCATGTTGTGTGAATATGCACGTGTTACACCCAGATGTGTGTTTACCTCCTGTTCACTGGCAGCGTGTGAACCCACGTTCACCTCGGTCAGCACAAGCAGTACTTGTGTTGTTCATCTTCACACTGCCTGCACATTGTTTCCCTCTTCCTGGAGCCAGAAGGGTTTGCTGCTTCTACTCACTCTCAGTTTTGAACCCCTCCATATTCCTTCTCTCTCTGTTTCGGAGGCTCTTCGTCTGAACCAATAGTTGCTCTGCATATCTCTCACTAACACGCTCTGCAGTAAAAGAGGATATGGAGCTTACTTCTGCTTGGCCGCATGCTGGCATCCAATCACATCTTGTTGCCATGACATACCCCTCTGAAACTATCTCTACAACTTGTCATTCAAATAGCACACCATGCATTGAAAAGCACATTATAATATAACAGTTTAATGTGTATACCTACATTGTGTTGTTACGGTTAATTTCACTGGACTTTCAGAGACAGGATTGTCCTGTTTTCCTCGGGGGATGACGCTGCAAACCTGGCATCCTGTAAGTGTAACAACACAGCGCTGCAAACTCACCTTAATAAATGAATTGGCTTGTACAGGTGCACGATATGAGGTCCCATTGAGGCCGGTGATTCTCCGGTCTCAAGAGCGTGAATCGATAAAGGACTTAGAGGATAACAGGGTGTGTGACTGAGGAAGCACAGGCTGAGGCATAGTTTCCATATTTAAGGAAATATTCCACTTCCCTTTCCGTCCTCATGTGTTCACACGATGTCAGAACATGGCCGACGTGGAGGTAGCCGTTCATCTTGTTGTGTTTTTTTGTTGTGTATTGTTGTTGTGTATTTTATTCAGTCAATCAAATCAACTACAATACAATATTATTCTATGTAATATACAAAACAGAAAAACTGAACAGTTATAGGTAGAAGCAAAACATGCTTATATATTCCTATCCTAAATTATTATAATCAAATTAATCATAAAATTAATAAAGACTAAAGAAAATATAGAAAAATAATTAGGAAAACAAATACATATATATATATATATATATATAAATAAATAAAATAAAAATATATATATTTATATATATAGTAAAAGATAAAGTAAAAAATAATATATATATATATATATTTATACATATATATGTATATATGTACTGTATATATATACATTTATATATATCAACACATTTTTGTTGTTGAATTTTGTTGTTGTTGAATTTTTCTTTATTTTATGATTTAGTTGATTATAATATTTTAGGATAGGAATATATAAGCATTTTATATATATATATATATATTAATATAATATGTATGTGTATATATAAATATATATATATATATATATTTATATATACACATCCACATACATATGTTTCAATTACACTTATAACTATAAATAATCCTTTTGAAAACCCCAAATTAGTTGACCATTCTTACATCTATTTCAACATTGTTCCATAATTGGACTCCTACAACAGAAATACATGTTCTTTTAATCCCTTTTTTAGCCTTTTGTACCATAAACAAACATCTCTCACATCATGAGATGTATGGCTGGGCTCTCAGGCTGCAGTGTGTGTGTGTGTGTGTGTGTGTGTGTGTGTGTGTGTGTGTGTGTGTGTGTGTGTGTGTGTGTGTGTGTGTGTGTGTGTGTGTGTGTGTGTGTGTGTGTGTGTGTGTGTGTGCCAGGCGGCACACACACACACACACACTGCAGTGAGTCGGACCATCAATCAAGCCTTGATGGAGCGTGTACACTGAATTGACACGTCTCTCACTCCTCCCCGGGGAGGCGTCGGAGGCGAAGGCAT
The DNA here is from genome assembly GCF_029220125.1 of Pseudoliparis swirei. NCBI lineage: Eukaryota > Metazoa > Chordata > Actinopteri > Perciformes > Liparidae > Pseudoliparis > Pseudoliparis swirei. The sequence goes on from NC_079390.1 coordinate 451,106, forward strand.
CCATCAACGTGTTACAGGTTAAATGCAAATGACGGGGACGGCGAGCGGATCCTGATCACACGGGGAGCCAATCAGCACGCACGGTGCTCAGAGCGCGTCTCAGTACAGCGACCAGCACGTGTTACTGAGTGTAGTCGAGAGAAGTTGTTTCCTGGAGACACACGTTGTAGTAGGAAGTCGATGGTTTTACGTTGCAGGTGTTTCCATGTCGACGGTTGAGGTTAAGTCTGCGTTAGGAAGCTTCCGGAGATACATATATGCAGAGATACAGAGATGCAGAGATGCAGAGATACAGAGATGCAAAGACACATAGATGCAGAGATACAGAGATGCAAAGACACAGAGATGCAGAGATAAAGAGATGCAGAGATACAGAGATGCATAGATACAGGGATACAGAGATGCAGAGATACATAGATGCAAAGACACAGAGATACCGAGATGCAGATATAAAGAGATCCAGAGATAAAGAGATGCAGAGATAAAGAGACGAAGAGATACAGAGATAAAGAGATACAAAGACACAGAGATAAAGATATGCAGAGATAAAGAGATGCAGAGATACAGAGATGCAAAAACACAGAGATGCAGAGATAAAGAGATGCAGAGATACAGAGATGCATAGATACATAGATGCAAAGACACAGAGATACCGAGATGCAGAGATAAAGAGATACAGAGATGCAAAGACACATAGATGCAGAGATACAGAGATGCAAAGACACAGAGATGCAGAGATAAAGAGATGCAGAGATACAGAGATGCATAGATACAGGGATACAGAGATGCAGAGATACATAGATGCAAAGACACAGTCGCACCTGGATGGAACCGGTGTCTCTGTGAGAGTCACTTTCTTTGACTTCTCCAGTGCATTTAACACCATCCAGCCACTGCTGCTGAGTGAGAAGCTGCGGGTGGCCGGTGTGGACGCGTCCACCATCTCCTGGATCACTGACTACCTCACAGGCAGACCACAGTTTGTCAGAATGGGGCGTGTGCTGTCTGGAACGGTGGTCAGTGATGTTGGAGCCCCACAGGGAACTGTTCTGTCTCCCTTCCTCTTCACCCTGTACACCAGTGACTTCCAGTACAACACGGAGTCATGCCATCTGCAGAAGTACTCTGATGATTCTGCAGTGGTCGGGTGTATTAGGGATGGACGGGAGGAGGAGTACAGGGCAGTGGTGAGTGACTTTGTAAAGTGGGCGGATGAGAACCACCTGCGGCTGAACCTGGCCAAGACCAGAGAGATGGTGGTGGACTTCAGGAGGAAGGCGACAGCTCCTACACCTCTGAGTGTCCTGGGAGTGGACGTGGACATGGTGGAGGAGTACAAGTACCTGGGCGTCTCCATCGACAGCCGACTGAACTGGAAGGCCAACATCAACGCTGTGTACAAGAAGGGATGAGTCGACTCTTTTCCTGAGAAATCTTGATCCTTCAACGTGTGCAGCAAGATGCTGGAGTTATTCTACCAGTCGGTTGTGGCCAGTGTGCTGCACTTTGCCATTGTCTGCTGGGGAGCAGCATCGAGCCGGTGACACCAGCCGTCTTAACAAACTGGTTAGGAAGGCTGGCTCCATCATCGGCTGCCAGCTGGAGCACCTGGAACAGGTGGTGGAGAGGAGGACGTTGAAGAAACTGGTGTCCATATTGGACAACCCGGACCACCCTCTCCACCACCTCCTACAGGGACAGAGGAGTACTTTCTCCAGACGTCTCCTCACGCTCCGCTGCCACAAGGAGAGATACAGGAGAACATTCCTGCCGACGGCTATGAGGCTCTACAACAGTTCACCTCTTGCCAGATCACCCTAACCCTTCTTATATTTGTGTTTTTTATTTTTATTTTTATTCTTGTGTGTTGCTGCTACTGGCTCGACAAATTTCCCCTTGGGGATTAATAAAGTATATATCTATCTATCTATCTATCTATCTATACCGAGATGCAGATATAAAGAGATCCAGAGATAAAGAGATGCAGAGATAAAGAGACGAAGAGATACAGAGATAAAGAGATACAAAGACACAGAGATAAAGATATGCAGAGATAAAGAGATGCAGAGATACAGAGATGCAAAAACACAGAGATGCAGAGATAAAGAGATGCAGAGATACAGAGATGCATAGATACATAGATGCAAAGACACAGAGATACCGAGATGCAGAGATAAAGAGATCCAGAGATAAAGAGATGCAGAGATAAAGAGACGAAGAGATACAGAGATAAAGAGATACAAAGACACAGAGATAAAGAGATGCAGAGATAAAGTGATGCAGAGATACAGAGATGCAAAAACACAGAGATCCAGAGATAAAGAGATGCAGAGATGCAGAGATAAAGAGACAAAGAGATAAAGAGATACAGAGATAAAGAGATGCAAAGACACAGAGATAAAGAGATGCAGAGATGCAGAGATGCAGAGATGCAGCGGTCCGTAGAGGGAAGGTGGGCCACGAGGCCGGAGGGAAACATGAGGCTCTGTCCAGATGTTCTCCTCTAACATGCAACATGTGTGTGGTTTAAAGCAGCGGTGTTCTCTCTCTGTCATGTGCACATGGACCATGAGCCTCACACACACACACACACACACACACACACACACACACACACACACACACACACACACACACACACACACACACACACACAGAAATACGAATGCATCCATCAGACTAACAGGATGTAATGGTGTGGCTGATATCATAACGACAGATTTAAAATTCTTTAAGAAACACATTTGTAAACTCTCCAGTCTCTCTCTCTCTCTCTCACACACACACACACACACACACACACACACACACACACACACACACACACACACACACACACACACACACTGCTATTGGTGATGTCCTTTTTTAATGCTGACATTTGTTCCGTCCTCAGGCTTTTCCATCTTCATCCACCTCTTAATGGGTCATGTGGCGTTCTGACCCCCCCCCCCCCCCCCCCGACCATCAAACAACAGAGAGAGAGAGATAATAGATAGATACATAGATATATAGACGTATAGATAGATAGATAAATGGATAGATAGATGGATGGGTAGATGTATGGATGGATAGATAGATATGTAGAATATATGTCGATGGATAGATAGATAGATAGATATGTGGAAGATATGTAGATGGATAGATAGGTGTATAGATAGATAAATGGATAGACAGATGGATAGATACATAGATAGAAAGAGAGCGAGAGATAGATCCTTGGAGAAAAATAAAAAGATATTGAGAGAAAGCTTAAGAAGAGAGATATAGCTAAAGAGAGTAAGAGACATACAGACTATGATAGAGAGAGAGAGAGACAGACTAGAGAGAGAGAGAGGGACTCAGTTATTCAGCGGCTCATCTCACTGCAGTGGCTCCAGCAGGGGGCGATGTTGCTGCTGGATATCTGTTAAAAAACAAGTAAATAAACAATCTGACTAAAAAACATCAACATGTGAAGAGCAGAGACACACGACACAGAGAGAGTCCCGAACAGCTGATATGAGTGAGGTCAGAGGTCAGCAGGCCAGTGCTGGACTACATGTCCAGCCTGAAGCCGCCTCCCCCTGCGGGCCCCGGGGCCAACACGAGGCTCCGGCTGTCTGCATCTCGCCGTCTGAGTCGAAACTAATTGGAGAGAAACAAAAATAAACTTTACTTCTCAGCATTATGTCGACACTCATGTTGGCGCTGCTCAGCCGGGGAGGCTCCAACTTCTATTTTTAAGACTTGATTGTGTTGCTTCTATTGTGGTTTAGGGTGGGAACACGACAAATAACCACACACACACACACACACACACACAGAAACATAACAGATGTACGTCTTGATTTTTCTGTGTCGTGAAGTCAAATAAATCACCAGATTATATTTCGAGGCTTCTCGTTTTCTTCTACATTCCTAACAGACACCTTGAGCCTTGTAGTTTCATCCTCTGGCCACTAGGTGACCGTGACTTATTAGCACTTAAAGCCCCATTATGTAGTTTTTCCCTTTTAGCGCCCCCTTCAGGCTTTTAGGTATTTAACGTTTACTTCAGTGTCGTAAATACCCAGTGACGATAGATGCAGCCTCGCATACACTTGTATTGAGTTGGGATCATGTGTTGTCCTGTATTATAATATTATTATTATTATTATTTGTACGTGTCACGGGTTATAAAAGGTGACGAGGGGGAGGTGACGCAAGGTTGTTCTTGTTTGGAGCGCGCTGACAGGCGGCGGACTCAGAACGGCAGCAACCGGCGACTGTTTCTCTTTTGGATTCATACCAACGGGCGGGATCACTAATAGAAGACTGCGCAGGAACACTGAACTGGGCCAGCACCGACCGGACTAGGGTGAAGGAGCGCGGGGATTGAACGCGGCGCCTCGCCATGTTTCCGCCTGGTCGGTCAGCTGTTTGCCGGCTTTTTCTTGTGGGGGGGGGGGGGGGGGCGCGTGCAGTCATTTACTTTTGTTTTGGGGGACTGCAAATGTGGAGTACGTGTGATCGAATACAATATTGTTGACAACACCAAAAAGCTACATAAAAAGCTGCGAGCGTGGAGTGGCACTTTATGACATTGCGTAATCACTGCCAGAAAGCAGGTCGAAGTACATCCGCCGGATGGACCGGGCGGCTCCAGAATCTTACATAGCGGAGTTATTTCCCCACAGACCCCCGATGGCAATAGTGGAGACGCAAATCGTCATATTAAAAGTCATTGTAGCGGCACAATTTTTTTCAAGCTGTTATTTTAAGGTACAAAAGTTACATAGTGTTGCTTTAATGAATCAGTTCATGTCAAACCTGACCTCTGAGAAATCTCTGAATCCATTTGTTATTGTCCTTTTCCAAATGAGCCTCAGAGTCAGACGCAATAACATTCCTGTGTTTTACTTTTTCCTGAATTTTAGTTTTTGAGAGGAACTTTTCCCTCTGACTGAAATACTTTATATTAATTTAAAGTGCCAGTGAACTCCTAGTGAAGGGGACAGGTGAGGTTTCAGCCTCTCATCTTGTGTCTGCTCTCATCCTCTATTTGCGTTTCTTGAACTCTTCAGTTCATTTAACCATCAAGTTCATTGAGAACATTATTTGCTGGTGATATGAAGACAGGCTGTTGGTAACCGGAGAGAACTGGGAACACACCACAAGCAAATGATCCTCATTTCTATGGAAGACTTTCAAAATAAAAGTCCAGTTTTGAGTTTTGAGGTTAATACAAACAACGGTTTATGCTCCAGTTTGCATAAGAATAAACTTCGTGACATGGTGAAATATACATGTCATAGTGACATGGTGAAGTATACATGACATAATGGCATGTTGAAGTATACATGACATAGTGACATGGTGAAATATACATGTCATAATGACATGGTGAAGTATACATGACATAGTGACATGGTGAAATATACATGACATAATGACATGGTGAAGTATACATGACATAGTGACATGGTGAAGTATACATGACATAGTGACATGGTGAAATATACATGACATAATGACATGGTGAAGTATACATGACATAGTGACATGGTGAAGTATACATGACATAATGACATGGTGAAGTATACATGACATAATGGCATGGTGAAGTATACATGACATAATGACATGGTGAAGTATACATGACATAGTGACATGGTGAAGTATACATGTCATAATGACATGGTGAAGTATACATGACATAGTGACATGGTGAAGTATACATGACATAGTGACATGGTGAAGTATACATGACATAGTGACATGGTGAAGTATACATGACATAATGGCATGGTGAAGTATACATGACATAATGACATGGTGAAGTATACATGACATAGTGACATGGTGAACTATACATGACATAATGACATGGTGAAGTATACATGACATAGTGACATGGTGAAGTATACATGACATAGTGACATGGTGAAGTATACATGACATAGTGACATGGTGAAGTATACATGACATAGTGACAAGGTGAAGTATACATGACATAATAACATGGTGAAGTATACATGACATAGTGACATGGTGAAGTATACATGACTCAATGACATGGTGAAGTATACATGACATAATGACATGGTGAAGTATACATGACATAGTGACATGGTGAAGTATACATGACATAATGACATGGTGAAGTATACATGACATAATGACATGGTGAAGTATACATGACATAGTGACATGGTGAAGTATACATGACATAATGACATGGTGAAGTATACATGACATAATGACATGGTGAAGTATACATGACATAGTGACATGGTGAAGTATACATGACATAATGACATGGTGAAGTATACATGACATAGTGACATGGTGAAGTATACATGACATAATGACATGGTGAAGTATACATGACATAGTGACATGGTGAAGTATACATGACATAGTGACATGGTGAAGTATACATGACATAATGACATGGTGAAGTATACATGACATAGTGACATGGTGAAGTATACATGACATAATGACATGGTGAAGTATACATGACATAGTGACATGGTGAAGTATACATGACATAGTGACATGGTGAAGTATACATGACATAATGACATGGTGAAGTATACATGACATAGTGACATGGTGAAGTATACATGACATAGTGACATGGTGAAGTATACATGACATAGTGACATGGTGAAGTATACATGACATAATGGCATGGTGAAGTATACATGACATAATGACATGGTGAAGTATACATGACATAGTGACATGGTGAAGTATACATGACATAATGACATGGTGAAGTATACATGACATAGTGACATGGTGAAGTATACATGACATAGTGACATGGTGAAGTATACATGACATAGTGACATGGTGAAGTATACATGACATAATGGCATGGTGAAGTATACATGACATAGTGACATGGTGAAGTATACATGACATAATGGCATGGTGAAGTATACATGACATAGTGACATGGTGAAGTATACATGACATAGTGACATGGTGAAGTATACATGACATAATGACATGGTGAAGTATACATGACATAATGACATGGTGAAGTATACATGACATAGTGACATGGTGAAGTATATATGACATAATGACATGGTGAAGTATATATGACATAATGACATGGTGAAGTATACATGACATAGTGACATGGTGAAGTATACATGACATAATGACATGGTGAAGTATACATGACATAATGACATGGTGAAGTATACATGACATAGTGACATGGTGAAGTATACATGACATAGTGACATGGTGAAGTATACATGACATAATGACATGGTGAAGTATACATGACATCGTGACATGGTGAAGTATACATGACATAGTGACATGGTGCAGTATACATGACATAGTGACATGGTGAAGTATACATGACATAGTGACATGGTGAAGTATACATGACATAATGACATGGTGAAGTATACATGACATAGTGACATGGTGAAGTATACATGACTCAATGACATGTTGAAGTATACATGACATAGTGACATGGTGAAGTATACATGACATAGTGACATGGTGAAGTATACATGACATAGTGACATGGTGAAGTATATATGACATAATGACATGGTGAATTATATATGACATAATGACATGGTGAAGTATACATGACATAGTGACATGGTGAAGTATACATGACATAATGACATGGTGAAGTATACATGACATCGTGACATGGTGAAGTATACATGACATAGTGACATGGTGAAGTATACATGACATAGTGACATGGTGAAGTATACATGACATAGTGACATGGTGAAGTATACATGACATAATGACATGGTGAAGTATACATGACATAATGACATAGTGAAGTATACATGACATAATGACATGGTGAAGTATACATGACATAATGACATAGTGAAGTATACATGACATAGTGACATGGTGAAGTATATATGACATAATGACATGGTGAAGTATATATGACATAGTGACATGGTGAAGTATACATGACATAGTGACATGGTGAAGTATACATGACATAGTGACATGGTGAAGTATACATGACATAATGGCATGGTGAAGTATACATGACATAATGACATGGTGAAGTATACATGACATAATGACATAGTGAAGTATACATGACATAGTGACATGGTGAAGTATACATGACTCAATGACATGGTGAAGTATACATGACATAGTGACATGGTGAAGTATACATGACATAGTGACATGGTGAAGTATACATGACATAGTCACATGGTGAAGTATACATGACATAATGGCATGGTGAAGTATACATGACATAATGACATAGTGAAGTATACATGACATAGTGACATAGTGAAGTATACATGACATAGTGACATGGTGAAGTATACATGACATAGTGACATGGTGAAGTATACATGACATAATGACATGGTGAAGTATACATGACATAGTGACATGGTGAAGTATACATGACATAGTGACATGGTGAAGTATACATGACATAGTGACATGGTGAAGTATACATGACATAGTGACATGGTGAAGTATATATGACATAGTGACATGGTGAAGTATACATGACATAGTGACATGGTGAAGTATACATGACATAGTGACATGGTGAAGTATACATGACATAATGGCATGGTGAAGTATACATGACATAATGACATAGTGAAGTATACATGACATAGTGACATGGTGAAGTATACATGACTCAATGACATGGTGAAGTATACATGACATAATGACATGGTGAAGTATACATGACATCGTGACATGGTGAAGTATACATGACATAGTGACATGGTGAAGTATACATGACATAGTGACATGGTGAAGTATACATGACATAGTGACATGGTGAAGTATACATGACATAATGACATGGTGAAGTATACATGACATAATGACATGGTGAAGTATACATGACATAGTGACATGGTGAAGTATACATGACATAGTGACATGGTGAAGTATACATGACATAATGACATGGTGAAGTATACATGACATAGTGACATGGTGAAGTATACATGACATAATGGCATGGTGAAGTATACATGACATAGTGACATGGTGAAGTATACATGACATAGTGACATGGTGAAGTATACATGACATAGTGACATGGTGAAATATACATGACATAATGACATGGTGAAGTATACATGACATAGTGACATGGTGAAGTATACATGACATAGTGACATGGTGAAGTATACATGACATAATGACATGGTGAAGTATACATGACATAATGACATGGTGAAGTATACATGACATAGTGACATGGTGAAGTATACATGACATAGTGACATGGTGAAGTATACATGACATAATGACATAGTGAAGTATACATGACATAGTGACATGGTGAAGTATACATGACATAATGACATGGTGAAGTATACATGACATAGTGACATGGTGAAGTATACATGACATAGTGACATGGTGAAGTATACATGACATAGTGACATGGTGAAGTATACATGACATAGTGACATGGTGAAGTATACATGACATAGTGACATGGTGAAGTTCTGATCTTCTGCAGAAACGTGTCAGAGGAGAGAGAACGAGTCTCTCCGTCTCTTTGACCCCAACGCTGGAGGCCTCGTCCTCCGCCAACATATCTGTTCTTTCATCCCTCTTTCATCCCGGCCGCATCACACTCCTTCCCTTTAGAATAATAATAATATAAATAATAACTTTATTTCTACAGCACCTTTAAAAACTGAGTTTACAAGTCAAAACTAATGGAATAGAAAAATACAAACACAAAATAAAGAAGAACAGACAAACTGAATCAGGGGAAACAAATAACTGCAGTTCCATAAAAATGTATTTTAACGTTCAAGATTCATTTTTTTTACTTTTTATATTAGAAAAACCTGTTTAACCGTGGAGAAGCTCAGTAAAACAGATAGCAGGCAATCACACGGAGCATGAGTCCACTTTGTAAGGATGGAGCAGAGGAGACGAGGCTCTCGGAGCCAGGGACTTTAAATCACTTCTAAAGGAAACGGACTCCAGCCGACTCAGAGGCGTCCGCTGCGTGTGTTTCCCTCAGTGAGCCCTGAGTCCTGCGGGTGACGCGTGAGTCACAGGACATCAGATCCACGGCGGCGTGGCGTGACCACGGCCGTGTCGGACGCTCCCTCCCTCACACGTCCGTCTGGCAGCCGTCCGGCCGGGTTTCATCCCCGAGTGGCGGCACGAAGGCCGGGAGAGGCGGAGAGTGGGAGGAGAAGAGCATGATGGAGTGAATGGTAGAGGTAGACAGGGGGTGAGGGGAGAATAATCCAATAGAGCGTTTGAATACGCTCCAGAAAGGGCATTAAGAAGATACTCAGATAAACCCAATAAGCTTCACAGGAAGCGGCGCCCTCCTCCTCCTCCTCCTCCTCCTCCTCCTCCTCCAAATCGAATCGTGTGTCCGGGTAATTGTTCTCACATTTTGAAAAACAGGACATCTTACCTCCATGAATACCTCCGTCCCCCGGATGCCCCGCCCATGAAGCGAGAATCAGCTGATGATGGTTTGAGGCGTGATGATGCAATAAACAATATGTGGATGGCGTAACTAAAAATGCTGCTAATCAGAAGAAATTAAGTATAATGAAGGAGAAACAACGACAACAACGACAAGCGTGGTGGTTATGAGTTAATTCATCTTAATTCATTTTATTTATTTTTTATTTCCCCTGGCCTGGAAACCAATTCAATTCCACGTACATGCATACGCTCACACACACACACATCTGCCATCATCAGTGTATTTTGTTTATTTAAATAAAAAATAAAATAATTTAAAAAAGGCTCACACACTCACACACACACATGTACACATACATTTTTATTTCTTTATTTGTATTTCTTTTTTCTTTATCTCAATACTCTGACTTTATGATGTTGTGTCCTCTGTTTCGTCGTCCTCATAGGTGTTATGTCTATTTATTGTCTTATAATACAAAATTATAAAAAAATAATTTAAAAAAAGCATGGTGATTATTGTGATGATGATGATGATGATGGTGGTGATGATGATGAGATTGCCTCTCTTCATAGAGGAGGCTGTATTGATTGATCCTCTGTTTCTTCACTGCAGTACAACGAGTCGCTCCACACCTGTGAAGGAAAAGTACTTTTCTCAAAGTCAGCACGATATTTAGTTTTCAGGGATCCGTTAGAAAACAGAGACGGGTATCGAAGAAAAAAAAACTATTTAAAATGTCAACAACGTGGAGGATGTAGTCTTTAGGTGGAGGTCACAGAGCAACTGGAGGAAAGCATTTCCAATGACCTTCCAATGACCTTCCAATGACCTTCTTATGGCCTTCTAATGACCTTCTACCCTCAGACGGGGGGTTGAAGAGCTGGAGTCAGAGACACCCCGGCTCACTTCGGAGAGGAAGAGTACCCTACCTTTAATAAGGCAGTAAAGCATTCGGTCCATCCCCGTCTTCATCGCTATCAGACATCGAAGTCGGTGACGTAGCAGCGGGCGGGTGGGAGGAGTCAAACCCACACAGGACTGGCACTCAGGCGACCGGCGTTCATGTCCCAGTGAAAACATGTTCAGTGATGTTTACTGTCATTGGTCATCATCACAATGATTATAATTCGTATTACTTACTTTTAATGGTTTTTATTACTTGCTTTTAAATGGTATGTTCTTCATCAATTTAAAATGATAACTTTGCATTGTGTGTATTTATCCTACTATTAAAGGGCCGGAAACACTTCATAAACTCCTCGAACATATTGTTAAATTACTCTCTTTGAATTTGATTATTCTTTATTTGAGTGTAAAACATATTTTATATCAGAAAATGTCTCTAATATTATACCATAAATCCATTTAATTTGAAACCTTCAAAATAAAAGCACAGGATATTTTTTCTTCAATTTCTTCAAGTAAATGTGGCCACGTGTCTTTCAAGCCGCCAGGGGCCACATAAAATGAAAATGTCTCTAATATTACAACATTAATCCATTTAATTTTAACCCTTGTGTTGCCTTCGGGTCAATTTGACCCGATTCAATGTTTCACCCTCCTGTCGCCTTCGGGTCAATATGACCCGATTCAATGTTTAACCCTCCTGTTACCTTTATATTTACGAACATATTTTACCCTTGAGGTCAATATGACCCCAGCTATTAAAATCTCCAGAAAATTATTAGAATTAATATTGTTTTCCAAGTTTAAGTGTGAGGTACTTTATGTTTGTTTGTTGACTCCCGAAAGAACACCGACATTAAACATTGAATCGGGTCAAATTGACCCGAAGGCGACAGGAGGGTTAAATATTGAATCGGGTCAAAATGACCCGAAGGCAACACAAGGGTTAAACCTTCAAAATAAAAGCATGGGCAATTTTTCTTCAATTTCTTGAAGAAAAGGTGATCACATGTCTTTCAAGCCCTCAGGGGCCACATAAAATGATCCCCGCGGGCCTTGTGTTTGACCCCTGTGCTCTAGAACCCTGATGTTAGTGCACCTGGTCCCGGGCCCTCAGGTGAGAGCTGTAGTGGGACGATGATGTGGCTGAAGACAGCCGGGGGGGGGGGGGACGTCTCTGTGGTAAACTCGTATAATAACACGCTGCTCGGCGGCGTCACTAGTCCTCATTCGTTCCGCTGCGAGGAAGAAAAATGAGCGCGAGAGCAAATGAATTACTCCAACCGTAAATGTGCGAAGCCCAAATTGACCTTTTACACGGCGCGTGGCGAAGGGGCGTCGGCTTTAGTGAAGATCTTTGGAATATAAATGGACATGAAGCTCATCGACGGGAGGAGAAGGCGTTGTGAGATCAGTCCAGTTATTTGGCTTTCAGGTTTTTGTGCTAGAATATCAACACTCGCCACCCCACACACACACCTACACACACACCTACACACACGATGCGTTTTTGGCCAGGCGATTAATAGATTGTTGTTTGAAATATAAATTATTTTGTCTTTTCATAAAAACAAACGCTTGAAACTGCAACGTAATTTAAAGGATTCTCTCTCTCATTAAATAACGATATCTGGTTATTTCAATATCTTCTAATATTATCTTCTAACATTATTATGTTCTTGCTTTCCAAGATACTCAGCTTTCCAGTAGCATGCTGATACACACACACACACACACACACACACACATATATATATATATATATAGTTGGAACAAAATAAACAACTTGCATACCATCTCGACTTTATGACTGAGTTCTTCTGCAGCCTTCAAAGACATCACGTCAAACTGTAAACTCCACGCTGAGCGTCTCTGTGACCTCGGCTCTGTAAACATCAAACACACCTTTAGAAGTCGCTGTACACATCTTAATAGTTTCATTAATATGAGTTTCACAAACAAACTGAGAGAGGTGAGCATCTGCAGCACGACATCATATCATCATACGGGAGATTGTAATCATTATTATTTCATAAAGCTTCAAGACAAAAGAGATGATATCAATCAAGGATGATTGTTGTGTACCGAATCAGTCCAGGCAGTACAGATAAAACACACACAATACAGTTTTTTATATATATATATATATATAATCTCATCACATTGACATTCATCGAGGAGTTTGGGGACACGGTGCTCGTGGTGTAGCAGGTTAAATGCGGGCGGCGTGAGGCTGAAACGTGTTTCTCCATGCCGACTGAGAGCTGATTGATTTGGTGTTTTCCCCTTCAGGCTGACGGAGCTTCAGGCCCCTCCTTAAAGAAACACACACGCTAACAGGAACTCTTTGGGAACACGAGTCCGCTGACGGCCAGAGAGCGATCACGCTGGGATGCAGGAGGCGTTCCTGCAGCCGGCGGATAATCTGTCTTCTGTTTCCTCACTTCACCCTGAGCCTGAGTTGCCTTTTGAATTCCTCGGTAGCCGTTGTGTGAATGCAGGCCGACTACAGATCCTCTCTGATCACATTCTCCATTGCACACCTTCAAGCCCCCGGTGGCCAGAGAGCGTTTCAGGGTTTCAGCCGGCGCATACAGATCCTTGACTATTTATTTCTGTTAGTATTCGTCACGTGACCTTAAGAACATCATCTTCAACATGGTGTGTTTCCGCGGACTCTAAACTCTCTGGCTCTGTGAAGCATGTCTGTTGTGGACTCCCCCCCCCCGCCTGCTCCGCACAATGGGACGGAGTGCTCCGCCCTTGGGTTGAACAAGATGTTGCGTACGCGCTCTGACGCAGGAGCGAGTGGCGAGCTGCGTGTGCTCGGCCGACGCGATGCATTCACCGACTGTGGAGGTGTGTGGAGACGCGCTGCTTCCATTACGGGGAATGGCATACCACTCCTTTTCATCAGAATAAAACGCCTGTGCGGAATCAGAGTCCTCGATGTCGCCTCTACTCGTTTCCATGTCGTTGGAACGTGGTGCTGAACCCCTGAACATCCTGTTTCCAGTGAAAGCCTCAGAATGTGACGGGTATCATTTCATAGATGTTTGGCACTTTGTAGATAATCTCCACAAACAGATTCAGCAGTTTAATCCAGACTCTCAGGGACCGGAGCAGACGCCGGTGTTGAAGCGTTCTGGTTTGCGTTGTCGTCTGAGTTGCATCGACCAATCGTGTTGCGGCACGGTCCAAAAGAGGCAAAACAAAATGGCCGCGATGCGACCTCTGAACTCCACTGATTGAAGTTCAAAACCAGCTCGTTAACTGTCGACTCGCAGCTCCTTTTAGGTTCAGAAATGAAACACCTAGTGGTTGAAATCATGTATTACAGACACTATACCAACCATAACATCCAGACCCATCGTTCCCTCAGTCAGTCACTGCCGTCGGCCCCGTCGGGCTCCGTTCAGATATCATTACACTGAAGTCACATGTGAGAAGTAGATATAAATATGAATTGCCTTCAGATTCAGTGGCCCTGCTGCTTTCTTAAAGGCGCAGGGGACACGCTCGGCACGCAGCTGATGTATCGCGTGGCAGGCGGAGCGATGTTGAGTGCGGCCCTTCGGACACCATTCTTCTCGAGCTGAGGATCGATGCGGTGCTGAAGTGTTTCAGAGGGACGGACCGTTTCGTGACAACGGCTCTTTTTGACACATTCAGCGGTTCTAAAAGTAGGGAATGGGTTTCATGGAAACTCGAGCGTCTGATGGAAGGCGGGCGGCGGGCCGCTCGCGTCCCACCGATGACGGAGTGGAGCTCCGGCTACAAAAAAAGGCAATTTTGGAAATGGAGAGTTCATCACGAAGGTGAAAATACCAGCAACACTTGCACATTTTATTTTGGTGAAACATTCGCTTCAATGGAGGCTGGAGAAGCTTTCTGCATTTCACTGGAAAGTGATTCCCCAAAGCGCCGGCAGCTGTAATGTTCCCGTCACAGGGGAACCGTTAATCCTGATGGCAACTGTTGCTGGAATAATGCATCGCACCGCCAGCACATCCCAAAGGAGAGACGTATTTTGGCATGTGTGGCGGCGTTTCTGTGCTGCAGCTTTCTCACACTTCACTTTTTTTTCTTTCCTCACAAAGAGGCTTTGGAGGGAAAATCAAGTAGACACTGAAGCTTCACGGCAGAAATACTACCAAGAA
>NC_079390.1:469103-509103 GCF_029220125.1 Pseudoliparis swirei
AGCAACACATGACTCATCACGGCACGCTGTGGGATGAAGCAGCACTTTGTCAATGGGGTCGAATGAGATTTTAAATAACAGTTAAGATATATATATATATATATATTATATGTATATCTCTTTATTTATATGTATTTATATATATATATATATATATATGTATATATATATATATATTTATATATACATTTATATATATGTATATCTATTTATTTATATGTATATCTATTTATTTATATGTATATCTATTTATTTATATGTATATATATGTATATATATATATATATATATATATATATATATATATATATATATGTAGGTATGTATGGCTGGAGTCAATTGGCCTGAAGATGGGCAGAGAGCCTTCTCATGTCTCTCAGTGGGGAGCGGTGTGTATGAACATTTAATACAAATAGACCAGCTGACCTCAGTTTCTGTGCTTTCTATTTCATATCCTGTCACCGCTGCAGCAGAATCCTTCAAACTCGTTTTTCTTTTTGGGGGTGGATGTTACATCACAGCCCAGGCGTCTGACTGCCAGACGGAGAGTCTCCCCTCCATCCTCAGCGCGCTGCTCGCCGAGCGCGGCCGTGACAGCATACGTGTGGGCTGCAGAGCTGGAATGATAGTGGAAGTGGGCATCTGTGTGTTCATCATAGGAGACTGTAGCTCCGCCAGCTCGTATCTAAAGATGACACAACACGGGTGAGCGGGTCTAGGCGAAATTCTCACAATAACTCAGATAAATGCCCCGTCGGATATTAAAACACATTTGGGGGGACTTGATGACAGAAAGAGTAACTTTTATTCTTAAATACGGATGAATAAAAAAAATGTGTCTCCAGCAAAAAGGGCCCTTTACTCATCCAGGGCAAAGGGGCTGGTGCTTGAGCACCACTAGGGCTCTATCTGTGCACGTGCCTGTATGTGTATATATACATATATATATAGAAATAAATATATACATACAGTTTAATATATATGTGTGTGTATATATATATATATGTATATATATATATTAATATACAAATACATATTTATATATACATATGTAAATATTTATATATACACATATATATATATGTATATAAATATTTATTTGTATATATATACATGTATGTATGTATATATATTAATATTTCTTTGTGTATATATATATACATTCATGTATGTATATATATACATATATATATATAACATATTTCTGTGTGTATATATATACATGTATGTATATATATGTGTTTGTATATATATGTACAGTTTAATATATATGTGTGTGTATATATATATAATATATAAATATATATATATATACAAATACATATGTATATATACATATGTAAATATGTATATATATATATATATACACATATATATATGTATATACATATTTATTTGTGTATATATACATGTATGTATCAACCCTGTATCACAAAAATTACGTTCCCCCAGACCTAAAATGCAATTTGCAGTTACGTTTGACTGAAACGTATTTCTCTCCAAATTACGTTTGACTGAAACGTATTTCTCTCCAGATTACGTTTGTATTCAGGGTTGGAGTGGGGCCACTTTTCAGCCCGGGAATTTCAGGCTCAAGACCAGCCCACTTTTTTTATGGTAGTGGAAATTGGATAATGCAATGCAAATACTTGCGCGCGCCGGCATCGAGCCGAGAAGAGTTGTTGACGGGGGGGGGTGCAAGTGACTATTTTTTTGCTCCGTCCCGATGCGCGCAGACCGGCGTCGGAGCTCTGCAGCGACCGCGATCAACCTATCGAAGTGTCAACAAATAAAATTCTCGACCGGCCCAGAAGTGAAGCGGCCCACCGGGAACTCTCCCGATTCTCCCGATTACCCACCCCGGGCCTGTTTGTATTTGACGTATTATAAAAACAAATACGTCTCTGATCAACGTATCTTTGCCGTTTGTTATCTCTCTTTTCTACAATGCTGTTATGAATTGTAAAAAGCGTCCTCTAGTCTTATTTATTATTATGTTATATATGTTGTTTCGCCTGCGTATTCTGACAGCAATAAGCGTTGTCGGATCATATGAATTGGCGTGAAGACTTGCTGCTGGTGACTCTCCTTTATTTTCTTTTTTTAGGTGACAATACATTAATTAAAACTCGTAAACTATCACCACCTCATCACCACCTTAACAGAGTCAGTCCCATACGGGTCAAATCAACTATTAAACTTGTTATAAAATGCGCATCTGTCCGTAATCTATACCATAAAGTTCGCATTTTAACCTAAAAAAAAGTGCGCTTCCTTGTTACCTTTCAAAACAAAAGTCCGATTTGTCTGTTAAACGGAAGTAGTATAAAACGTCTATATTTATTCAAACAATACAATATAAAAGGCATACATCAAAATCAATAAGGAAAATGCTGAACAGTCAAACAACTCAAGACAATAAACCCTTCATGGGGTTATTTACAGGGCGTGTTTACTTCTCATCAAACAAAAAGAGCAGGTATCTGGAAAAATCTGGGAAATAATTTGGGAATTGTTAATAAAACATGATTTACCCTTCAACTTCCACTGATATGCATGCAAACTAATACATCGCTTCACACACACACACACACACACACACACACACACACACACACACACACACACACACACACTGACAGAAACACATAGACACTCACATACGTACACACACACACACACAGGCAGAGACACACACATACTCACACACACAGACACACACTCTTATAAAATATAAAAAACAGGGATGAAAGATATAGAAGCATACAAAGCAAAATAGAAAATAAAATATATATGTATATATACAACATATATGCATACACAATACACAATACAAATGACAAATTAAACTAAATATAAAAACACCAAATATAGACAGTGTGCAAAATGCAAAGTGTGTGTATGTGTGTAGTGCAAATGAAATGTGTGTGTATGTGTGTAGTGTAAATAAATGAAATGTGTGAAGTGCAGATCAACATAGTGTGGATATGAAGTTATTATTGCTGTTATTGCACTATGATCTGGCAAGAGGTGATCTTTTGTAGAGCCTCATAGCCGTCGGCAGGAATGTTCTCCTGTATCTGTCCTTGTGGCAGCGGAGCGTGAGGAGACGTCTGGAGAAAGTACTCCTCTGTCCCTGTAGGAGGTGGTGGAGAGGGTGGTCCGGGTTGTCCAATATGGACACAAGTTTCTTCAACGTCCTCCTCTCCACCACCTGTTCCAGGTGCTCCAGCTGGCAGCCGATGATGGAGCCAGCCTTCCTCACCAGTTTGTTGAGACGGCTGGTGTCACCGGCTCCGATGCTGCTCCCCCAGCAGACAATGGCAAAGTGCAGCACACTGGCCACAACCGACTGGTAGAATAACTCCAGCATCTTGCTGCACACGTTGAAGGATCGAAGCTTTCTCAGGAAAAAGAGTCGACTCCTCCCCTTCTTGTACACAGCGTTGATGTTGGCCTTCCAGTTCAGTCGGCTGTCGATGGAGACGCCCAGGTACTGGTCCTCCTCCACCAGGTACTGGTCCTCCTCCACCATGTCCACGTCCACTTCCAGGACACTCAGAGGTGGAGGAGCTGTCGCCTTCCTCCTGAAGTCCACCACCATCTCTCTGGTCTTGTCCACGTTCAGCCGCAGGTGATTCTCATCGGCCCACTTTACAATATATATATATATATATATAATATATATTTATTTGTGTAAATATATATACATGTATATATATACATATATATATATACAATATTTCTGTGTGTATATATATACATGTATGTATATATATGTGTTTGTATATATATATGTGTATATATACATATATTTATATATGTATATATATATAAATAGCTGTAGCTCTGTAGAAAGCGATCTTGAACATGTGAGGGTGGCGGTGTGTTCTTGGTTCGGTCACAACAGGAGAACAATGGGGACACGTGGTCGTCTTCACGTCACCAATACAGCTACAACCAGCACGACATCGTATCATTTATTCATCCTGATTTTAATGTTCTTCTTTTTTTAATTAGCATTTAAGGAAACCTGCAATCCGAGCATTGTGTGTGGATATTGTGTGTGTGAGAGAAAGAGAGGGGGGGAGGAGAGAGGGGGGGGGGGGAGAGAGAGAGGTTTGCAAACAGCACAATCAAAGTTATGTATGAGGCCGTGTGCGATTGGCTACCTTTCTGTATTTTAGATTATGAAGACATATTTTTCTCAAACATCCCCTCAAGGAGTCCTTGTAAACAATGTGCACCCCAGCAAAGCATCAGCATACTTATATAAGGACGTTACAATGGAGCAGAGCACCCGGCACGGGGCGCACCTCAAGGTGCTCCTTCTGGATGCCTGTTTTCAAAAGGTAAACATATCATTAAATACATGTGTAGAGTGGCCAGATAGAGTCGTCATAGAGTAACGCATGGAATCAGCTCCTTTTTGGGGATGAGCAGCGGTCTGTGGTGCTGAGTGTAGAGGAGCTGTCTGTGGTGCTGACTGTAGAGGGGCTGAGTGTAGAGGAGCTGTCTGTGGTGCTGACTGTAGAGGAGCTGTCTGTGGTGCTGACTGTAGAGGGGCTGAGTGTAGAGGAGTTGTCTGTGGTGCTGACTGTAGAGGGGCTGAGTGTAGAGGAGCTGTCTGTGGTGCTGACTGTAGAGGGGCTGAGTGTAGAGGAGCTGTCTGTGGTGCTGACTGTAGAGGGGCTGAGTGTAGAGGAGCTGTCTGTGGTGCTGAGTGTAGAGGAGCTGTCTGTGGTGCTGAGTGTAGAGGAGCTGTCTGTGGTGCTGACTGTAGAGGAGCTGAGTGTAGAGGAGCTGTCTGTGGTGCTGAGTGTAGAGGAGCTGAGTGTAGAGGAGCTGTCTGTGGTGCTGAGTGTAGAGGAGCTGTCTGTGGTGCTGACTGTAGAGGAGCTGTCTGTGGTGCTGACTGTAGAGGGGCTGAGTGTAGAGGAGCTGTCTGTGGTGCTGAGTGTAGAGGAGCTGAGTGTAGAGGAGCTGTCTGTGGTGCTGAGTGTAGAGGAGCTGAGTGTAGAGGAGTTGTCTGTGGTGCTGACTGTAGAGGGGCTGAGTGTAGAGGAGCTGTCTGTGGTGCTGAGTGTAGAGGAGCTGAGTGTAGAGGAGCTGTCTGTGGTGCTGACTGTAGAGGGGCTGAGTGTAGAGGAGCTGTCTGTGGTGCTGACTGTAGAGGAGCTGTCTGTGGTGCTGAGTGTAGAGGAGCTGAGTGTAGAGGAGTTGTCTGTGGTGCTGAGTGTAGAGGAGCTGAGTGTAGAGGAGTTGTCTGTGGTGCTGAGTGTAGAGGAGCTGTCTGTGGTGCTGAGTGTAGAGGAGCTGAGTGTAGAGGAGCTGTCTGTGGTGCTGAGTGTAGAGGAGCTGAGTGTAGAGGAGTTGTCTGTGGTGCTGACTGTAGAGGGGCTGAGTGTAGAGGAGTTGTCTGTGGTGCTGAGTGTAGAGGAGCTGTCTGTGGTGCTGAGTGTAGAGGAGCTGAGTGTAGAGGAGTTGTCTGTGGTGCTGACTGTAGAGGGGCTGAGTGTAGAGGAGTTGTCTGTGGTGCTGAGTGTAGAGGAGCTGAGTGTAGAGGAGTTGTCTGTGGTGCTGACTGTAGAGGGGCTGAGTGTAGAGGAGTTGTCTGTGGTGCTGAGTGTAGAGGGGCTGAGTGTAGAGGAGCTGTCTGTGGTGCTGACTGTAGAGGAGCTGAGTGTAGAGGAGCTGTCTGTGGTGCTGAGTGTAGAGGAGCTGTCTGTGGTGCTGAGTGTAGAGGAGCTGTCTGTAGAGGAGCTGTCTGTGGTGCTGACTGTAGAGGAGCTGTCTGTAGAGGAGCTGTCTGTGGTGCTGACTGTAGAGGAGCTGTCTGTGGTGTTGAGTGTAGAGGAGCTGTCTGTAGAGGAGCTGTCTGTGGTGCTGAGTGTAGAGGAGCTGTCTGTGGTGCTGAGTGTAGAGGAGCTGTCTGTCTGTGAGAGAGAGACTGGATTCAGGCCTGCGTCTCAAATAGAATCAAAATAGGTAACTCACTGTCTCTCTCTCTCTCTCTCTCTCTCTCTCTCTCTCTCTCTCTCTCTCTCTCTCACATGTATCCACCTGACATTATGTTGTTGTGTAATTACACAACAACATAAGAGAGTTTCTTTAAATAGTCATGTTGAGTTTGTTTGCTCCTCATTAGTCTGAAGAGGCCCAGATGTCACTGAACACAATGTTGTCCGGGCAGCACGGTGGCTCAGTGGTTAGCGCTGTCGCCTCACAGCAACAAGGCCCTGGGTTCGAGTCCCGGTGGTTCCAGGTCCTTTCTGTGTGGAGTTTGCATGTTCTCCTCGTGTTCTCCTCATGTTCTCCTCGTGTCTGCGTGGGTTTATTCCGGGTACTCCGGTTTCCCCCACCATCATAAAGACATGCACCGCAGCCTCACCCCGGTTCGTATGGATGTGAATGAGTGTTGGTGGTGGGGGAGGGGCCGTAGGCGCTGATTGGCTGCCACGCTTCCGTCAGTCGGCCCCAGGGCAGCTGTGGCTACTGATGTAGCTCCACCACCGCCGGGATGACTGTGTGTGTGACTACTGGACTCTGTACTGTAAAGCGACTTCGAGTGTCTAGAGAAGCGCTATATAAAATAAATGATTATTATTATTATTATAATGTGTCACATTATTTGGCAACGAGAATACTAACTACTAACTATATATATATATATATATATATATATATATAGACTTATAAATATATAAATATATATTTATATAGAAATATTAATATATATATATATAGTCAATATATAGTCTATTTATTCATGTCTATATATGTTCTATATATGCACAAATATATATATATATATAGTCACATAAATATATATATATATAGTCTATATATGTTTATATATATGTCTATATGTATATACATGTATTTATATAGAGACATATATTTTTATGTATTTATATCTAAATATATTGATATGTATGTTTATACACACACATATATATATATAGATAGATAGTCTATATATATAATCTATTTATGTATGTCTATATATAGTCTATATATGTACATATATATATATATATAGTCACATAAATATATATATAGATATAGATATAGTCTATATATTTATGTTTATATATGTCTTTATGTATATACATATATTTATATATAGACATATAAATATATTGATATGTATGTTTATGTTTATACACATATATAGAGATATATATATATATATATATTTATATATAGACCTTCATATCGTTACGTGTTATCTACTGTGTGCTAGCAGCAGCATCCACCTCCATGTAGCAGCAGCTCGTCTCTGTTCCATCAGTGCAGCTTCCGCTGGGTGTAACACGCATGTGTTGATCGCGCTGCAGCAGCAGCGTCCTCCTCTCTGACCCCGGTGCTAATCTGCATTCAGACCGCGGCTCCTCCGGCTTGTTGTTTTCAGCTGCTCCATGTTAGAATAGCATATTACGGGGGGCGGGAGGAGGAGGGGGGTTCACCGTCTGTGGCCGTTTCTTCAGGGCCCACTGACAGCTGACAGGCAACCAAAAAAAGAAGAAGCGACGCGAAACCCACCTTTTCTACCTGCATCGGGTTTTTTGTTGTTGTGTTGTCTGATTTTCACGTCACCGCCTCGGGGCTCGAGACGCCGACCCGCCGCTGCGTAATGTATCGTGGAGAGGAAACACAGTAACGAGACACGGACACGTCCATCTGCAAGAAAGAGACAGCGAAGATGGTGACGACGACGACGACGATGATGGTGGTGATGATGGCTCCGATGAATTTTGCCTCCAAATGCTCGACAGCAATGGCGAAGCCGTCCCGGCCCCTGCAGCTGCTCCTCTGGCTGCTCATCGCCGC
Source organism: Pseudoliparis swirei (assembly GCF_029220125.1). NCBI lineage: Eukaryota > Metazoa > Chordata > Actinopteri > Perciformes > Liparidae > Pseudoliparis > Pseudoliparis swirei. Next base: position 476,937 of record NC_079390.1, read on the forward strand.
GTCTCTCCCTGCGAGGTAAGCCGCGGTGCTGGATTCCCGTGTGGCGGCGCCGTGAGTCCTCTCGGGGTCGCGTTGCCTCCCATCTCACGGCGACGCAACCCGGCTGTCGGCGGTCCCTCCCGGGCCGCGAGGTGTCTCGTGTATCGGGGGGGAAGAGACCCGAGGAATGTTGCGCATGGATCACAGCGTTTGGTTCGACGTGGGGATATACATGTATTATTATGGGATACCTTTAACGCGACACATGCATCGCATGACTGGGAGACTTTTGTTCTTCTTGTTTACTGAGAACAAAAGGACGCAGCTCCAGTGTGACTGGAATCATCGGATGTGTGAATCGGGTGGTTTCATAGGTGTGATTCTGCGGTGCGCGCGAGGAGGCCGGTGTCCCTCACGAGCTGCCCGGCGTTAGCAGTAGCATAGTGCAGGCTAACGGCCGGAGCTAAGGCTACACAGAGTCCCGGCTAAGCTCTCCTTGGAGGATCAGGTCTATTCCTGGAGCCAGAGAGACTCGTTTTTAAACGCAGGTGACGGACCACCATCACCATCACCATCATCATCATCATCATGTGAGCAGCTTCATGCATCATGGAGGTAACCTGAGTGTTAATGAGGGTGTCAGCTCACGTATTTAAGAAGAAGAAGAAAAAGGATTTCAAAATGGCAGACAATCACACAGTGAACACAAGTGTAAAGGCACAATAAGGATAGAGAGGACACATATGGAGTCATCCCTTTCTTTAACACACACACACACACACAGAGGCAAAGGACTGCCATCTCATCTTGAACTGAGCTGCATATTTGACAAGCTGTTCGGTCGTCCCCGGTGGAGACGGTATTCCTTGAGTCCAGAGGAAGGATGCTGAGGCTCCTCTGCTCTCGTCTCCTCTGCTCTCGCCTCCTCGCTGCCGGAGGCTGAGCGACGGAGGCCGATCTCAAACCTCCGGGCCGCCTGCCCCGGGCCCCACGAGGCTTCGTTGTCAGGCCTGTGTGTGTATTCCTAACTGTGTGCGTGAGTTGTCACTATGGGCTCGAGTAAACACGACACCTTTCTCTCTAATTGCATTGCACCAACAATTAAGATGTATGCAGGTTATAGGAATGTGATCAGTGGAGCACAAACAAGTGATGCACAATGGAACTGGGAGGTGACATATCCTGAGATAATCATACCAGGGCCACATGAGAACTCTGCATATGTCAAAGCTAGTTACCCTCAAGCACAGCAACATACATTCTCTTTCAAATACAAGTCCTGTGCGTCGTGGAGTCATTTGCTAATTGCTCGGTAGATTGCATGCAACGTTATTTGGGGTTGTTTGCGTCCTATTTACCTGAAGGCCTCACTGTGACTCAGGGGTTTGAGCAGCGATGTCTGATTGCATCGCGGTGAAACACGAACGCAGCGTCCTGCCTCACGCAGGGGGAGAAGATCTGGATCAACACGTTGACGGGTGGACCCTCGCTCAATAATCAGGCTCCAGGTGTAGTGACGAGCTGAGAGGGAGGAGGTGATGTCAGAGGGAGGCGGTGATGTCAGAGGGAAGAGGAGGTGATGTCAGAGGGAGGAGGAGGTGATGTCAGAGGGAGGAGGTGATGTCAGAGGGAAGAGGTGATGTCAGAGGAGGAGGTGATGTCAGAGGGAGGAGGAGGTGATGTCAGAGGAGGAGGAGGTGATGTCAGAGGAGGAGGTGATGTCAGAGGAGAGGAGGTGATGTCAGAGGGAGGAGGTGATGTCAGAGGAAGAGGAGGTGATGTCAGAGGGAGGAGGTGATGTCAGAGGAGGAGGTGATGTCAGAGGGAGGAGGTGATGTCAGAGGGAGGAGGTGATGTCAGAGGGAGGAGGTGATGTCAGAGGGAGGAGGAGGTGATGTCAGAGGGAGGAGGTGATGTCAGAGGAAGAGGTGATGTCAGAGGAGGAGGAGGTGATGTCAGAGGGAGGAGGTGATGTCAGAGGGAGGAGGAGGTGATGTCAGAGGGAGGAGGTGATGTCAGAGGGAGGAGGTGATGTCAGAGGGAAGAGGTGATGTCAGAGGGAGGAGGTGATGTCAGAGGGAGGAGGTGATGTCAGAGGAGGAGGTGATGTCAGAGGGAGGAGGTGATGTCAGAGGGAAGAGGTGATGTCAGAGGGAGGAGGTGATGTCAGAGGGAGGAGGTGATGTCAGAGGGAAGAGGTGATGTCAGAGGGAGGAGGTGATGTCAGAGGGAGGAGGTGATGTCAGAGGGAGGAGGAGGTGATGTCAGAGGGAGGAGGAGGTGATGTCAGAGGGAGGAGGTGATGTCAGAGGGAAGAGGAGGTGATGTCAGAGGGAGGAGGTGATGTCAGAGGAGGAGGTGATGTCAGAGGGAGGAGGAGGTGATGTCAGAGGGAAGAGGAGGTGATGTCAGAGGGAGGAGGAGGTGATGTCAGAGGGAAGAGGTGATGTCAGAGGGAGGAGGTGATGTCAGAGGGAGGAGGTGATGTCAGAGGGAAGAGGAGGTGATGTCAGAGGGAGGAGGAGGTGATGTCAGAGGGAGGAGGTGATGTCAGAGGGAGGTGATGTCAGAGGGAAGAGGTGATGTCAGAGGAGGAGGTGATGTCAGGGAGGAGGTGATGTCAGAGGAAGAGGAGGTGATGTCAGAGGGAGGAGGTGATGTCAGAGGAAGGAGGTGATGTCAGAGGGAGAGGAGGTGATGTCAGAGGGAGGAGGTGATGTCAGAGGAGGAGGTGATGTCAGAGGGAGGAGGTGATGTCAGAGGAAGAGGTGATGTCAGAGGAGGAGGAGGTGATGTCAGAGGGGAGGAGGTGATGTCAGAGGGAGGAGGTGATGTCAGAGGGAAGAGGTGATGTCAGAGGAAGAGGAGGTGATGTCAGAGGGAAGAGGAGGTGATGTCAGAGGGAGGAGGAGGTGATGTCAGATGGAGGAGGTGATGTCAGAGGGAGGAGGTGATGTCAGAGGGAGGAGGTGATGTCAGAGGGAAGAGGTGATGTCAGAGGGAAGAGGAGGTGATGTCAGAGGGAAGAGGAGGTGATGTCAGAGGGAAGAGGAGGTGATGTCAGAGGGAGGAGGAGGTGATGTCAGAGGGAGGAGGTGATGTCAGAGGGAGGAGGAGGTGATGTCAGAGGGAGGAGGTGATGTCATAGGGAGGCGGTGATGTCAGAGGGAGGAGGTGATGTCAGAGGGAGGAGGAGGTGATGTCAGAGGGAAGAGGAGGTGATGTCAGAGGGAGGAGGTGATGTCATAGGGAAGAGGAGGTGATGTCAGAGGGAAGAGGAGGTGATGTCAGAGGGAGGAGGAGGTGATGTCAGAGGGAGGAGGTGATGTCAGAGGGAAGAGGAGGTGATGTCAGAGGGAGGAGGAGGTGATGTCAGAGGGAGGAGGAGGTGATGTCAGAGGGAGGAGGTGATGTCAGAGGGAGGAGGAGGTGATGTCAGAGGGAAGAGGAGGTGATGTCAGAGGGAGGAGGTGATGTCATAGGGAAGAGGAGGTGATGTCAGAGGGAAGAGGAGGTGATGTCAGAGGGAGGAGGAGGTGATGTCAGAGGGAGGAGGTGATGTCAGAGGGAAGAGGTGATGTCAGAGGGAAGAGGAGGTGATGTCAGAGGGAGGAGGTGATGTCAGAGGGAAGAGGAGGTGATGTCAGAGGGAGGAGGAGGTGATGTCAGAGGGAGGAGGTGATGTCAGAGGGAGGAGGAGGTGATGTCATAGGGAAGAGGTGATGTCAGAGGGAAGAGGAGGTGATGTCAGAGGGAAGAGGTGATGTCAGAGGGAAGAGGAGGTGATGTCAGAGGGAGGAGGTGATGTCAGAGGGAAGAGGAGGTGATGTCAGAGGGAGGAGGTGATGTCAGAGGGAAGAGGTGATGTCAGAGGGAAGAGGAGGTGATGTCAGAGGGAGGAGGTGATGTCAGAGGGAGGAGGAGGTGATGTCAGAGGGAAGAGGAGGTGATGTCAGAGGGAGGAGGTGATGTCAGAGGGAGGAGGAGGTGATGTCAGAGGGAGGAGGTGATGTCAGAGGGAAGAGGTGATGTCAGAGGGAAGAGGTGATGTCAGAGGGAGGAGGAGGTGATGTCAGAGGGAGGAGGTGATGTCAGAGGGAAGAGGAGGTGATGTCAGAGGGAGGCGGTGATGTCAGAGGGAGGAGGTGATGTCAGAGGGAAGAGGAGGTGATGTCAGAGGGAGGAGGAGGTGATGTCAGAGGGAGGAGGTGATGTCAGAGGGAAGAGGAGGTGATGTCAGAGGGAGGAGGAGGTGATGTCAGAGGGAAGAGGAGGTGATGTCAGAGGGAAGAGGAGGTGATGTCATAGGGAAGAGGTGATGTCAGAGGGAGGAGGTGATGTCAGAGGGAAGAGGAGGTGATGTCAGAGGGAGGAGGTGATGTCATAGGGAGGAGGAGGTGATGTCAGAGGGAAGATGAGGTGATGTCAGAGGGAAGAGGAGGTGATGTCAGAGGGAAGAGGAGGTGATGTCAGAGGGAGGAGGAGGTGATGTCAGAGGGAAGAGGAGGTGATGTCAGAGGAGGAGGAGGTGATGTCAGAGGAGGAGGAGGTGATGTCAGAGGGAAGAGGAGGTGATGTCAGAGGGAGGAGGTGATGTCAGAGGGAGGAGGAGGTGATGTCAGAGGGAAGAGGAGGTGATGTCAGAGGGAGGAGGAGGTGATGTCAGAGGGAGGAGGAGGTGATGTCAGAGGGAAGAGGAGGTGATGTCAGAGGGAGGAGGAGGTGATGTCAGAGGGAAGAGGAGGTGATGTCAGAGGGAGGAGGAGGTGATGTCAGAGGGAAGAGGAGGTGATGTCAAAGGGAGGAGGTGATGTCATAGGGAGGAGGTGATGTCAGAGGGAAGAGGAGGTGATGTCAGAGGGAGGAGGAGGTGATGTCAGAGGGAGGAGGAGGTGATGTCAGAGGGAAGAGGAGGTGATGTCAGAGGGAGGAGGAGGTGATGTCAGAGGGAAGAGGAGGTGATGTCAGAGGGAGGAGGAGGTGATGTCAGAGGGAAGAGGAGGTGCTCTGCCAGGTGTGTGTTCTTCATGCTGAGGGAGGTTCACTGTTTGGTGGACTCAGCGTTTTCGTTGCAGAGGAAATTCATCAGATAATCAAAACTTTGGACCCGCTGCACTTTTCTTTTGTATACATCTTGTATTTTCTGTTTGCATCTGATTTATAACAATAACTGGACCCACACTTATTTGCATACTGATATATATATATATATATATATATATATATTTCCCACGGATCAACACAAGCCTGTTTTGGTTTGATGGACATGGATAATTAATATCTACATGTGACATTTCAGTAAACCCTCCTGTCACCTTCACATTTACTAACATATTTTACCCTCGGGGTCAATTTGACCCCAGCAATTAAAACCTCCAGAAAATTATTAGAATTAATATTGTTTCCCAAGTTTAAGTGTGAGGTACTTTATGTTTGTTGACTACCTAAATAGCCCTTTAAATATATAAAAAAGTTGATATTTCTTATATGTTTGACACAGTGAAAAACAGCCTGGGGTCAAATTGACCCCAAAGGTAACAGGAGGGTTAATCAGATTTCAGGGTTCAATATACAGTGCTAGTTTTGAACTGTTAATGATATACACAATACTGTTGTACACATCTTCCTCTAGAGCCTGACACACAATAACAGAGTTCTTATAATCTGACATATAGGACACACATAAAGCTTCGTCGGTCCACCAGAGTAAGACTGACATCCTCATCGTTTACATTTGAAGTGGATCATGATCCTCAACGTGGAGCAGCTTCACTGAATCCCTCTGTTTCATGACATCATGAATTCGTCTCTGATGTGAACGTGTTGTGAATTTAACTCCATGTCAACGTTATAAAGCTCACGTCGAGTCAGCAGGAATCCAACCAGCAACCTAAAGCACCTCCAACAGCTGGTGGAGAAACAACAACAACAACAACAACACACAGTTATCTAGAGTTGGCATAATTGTGTATAAAACAACTCATGACAAAGTCACTGAAAGGAAATATTTCATTTTTTGTACATTGTTTGACAGTAGAATGAGTTATGCTGCGGACACAACGCGACATGGAGATGGCAGACGGGAATCCTAACCCATGAAAATTACAATTCTAAGTATTTTATTGAGACGTTTTGTGACATTTTATGAATAAAATACTAAATTGTAGCATTCCAGTCAAACCTGGTTATCATGAAATGCTCTTATATCCATCGTATTAGATTTCACGGAGCACATATGCTTCTCGTGTAACGTTGACACACATAATGACGAGCTCATACATGTGTCTCTCATGATTCCTGACATGTGATTGATGGCATGCGGATGTCAGTCTTCTTGTTCTCGTACCTGTGCAAAGGAAAGTCTCACAGCTGCTTCCACCGGAGCGCCGAGGCCACTGTAGTTCCATTCCCAGGTTGTAGTCCTGTGGAGTCATAACAGTGGTTACTCACAATGGACGCAGTACCACGTGGAACCTGAAGGAGGGTCACGGGTACATCTAAAGCGGGGGTCGCCAACCCGTCGATCGCGGTCCACCGGTCGACCTCGGAGACGTTCCCTGTCGATCTCCAAAATAAAATGAAAATAAAATCAGAAACACATTGTTCCTCGTTCTCGAACATTTTCTGAAGTGTCTTCTGAAACGTTTTCTTCCTGACGGGAAGATCGACGTCAGAAAAGATCTCCGCCTGATTTTAATGAACGTCTGAAAACGGGTTCTCTGAAAGAGGAGCGTACCACTACAGGTGAGGCGCAGGGGAAATGCAGAAAGACCTTTATTCATAACTTTACATATTACACAAGTTCAAAGTACAAGGACATACAACTACGTCATCAATAAATAAATAAATGTTGAAATGCCTGTACCTTCGTGTAAATGTTTACGTTACGGCATTAACAGGTTACGCCTGCGCATGCGCGACAGCCGAGATTCTTGGCGACTTGCCAGGTCTTACCTCCGTGAGTTGGGCTTTTCTGCTGTTGTCCTTCAAAACAAAAGCTCAATATTGAGCTTTTTTTTCTTGTCTGATGGAGCAATCTGGTTTATTGAAAGTGATTGCAATTGTATTTATTCTATTATTTGAAAAAGCACAGATGCAGGAGTCACAAATGGTGATCTCATATATATTATTATTATAATTATTTAAATCTGAGGATGTCTGTAGAGCTGATGTGAACGTATTCACCAACGGGCTGACTTCAGAACCAATCCCAGATGAGAAAACTTTCATGAATACCAAATTTGCCCCGAAAAACTCGTCAGTGAAGTTGAGAAAATCACCAAATCAAAGAACAGGAGCTGGAGACTGCCTCAGACTGTCTGTGTTTATGAACTAACTACACGCTCACAGACAGAGTTCAGTCACAGCCACCACACTGACTGGAGTCACATGACTTGATGGCATTATGATGAGAGCTGAACTTACATGAGTTGCACTGACTGATCATGTTGTCAGTGTCGTGTTGTAATGTAAATAAATACAACATTTATATTGGTAGTTCATCCAGCTGCTCATTGCAAATGTGTTTTTTCTTGTTCATATTGTGTGCGGTGAACAAATATCTTACGTTTTATATTGCACTTAAATTCTGTGTTCCTGGTCTCATCAATTTGAAAGCTGGACCAAAGTGTTTTGATTTCATTCAATTAGAATTAGATCAAATAAAAAGCCTCAAGTCATAAGTCCAGTCTGGACAATCGTTTTCTAGATATTTCGGTAGATCTTGCCGGTCATGAAGGCGGAGGTCAGGGATCTTGGGCTCAAAAAGGTTGGTGACCACTGATCTAAAGTATTATTACGGCTTTCACTAGTTCTACCCTTTACTCTCAGACATCACGTGGATACATATAGATCTACTACTTTATGATTGGTAATCCGTCAGTTTCCCCTCTGAGGGACGAATAAAGGATTATCTTATTTTATTTGATCTCATAAACTATAACTATAACATGTCGTGAAATAACTCTCTTTGCATTTGATTATTGTTTCGGTGAGTGTAGAAATATTGTACACAAGAACATTCCCCTAATATAAACACAAATCCATTTAATGTGTAACCTTCAAAATAAAAGAACAAGATATTTGACATCACATGTCATTTAGCTGACGCTTTCATCCAAATTGACTTACAATCCTGTTGCATTCAAGGACACATCGACTAGGGCGGGGATTGAACCTCCAACCCCGGGATTGAAAGATGGACCTGTTACCCACTGACCCATATTTGTCTTAAATGTCTTTAAGGAAACGTCATCGTGTGTCTTTTAAGCCATCGGGGGGCCATATAAAATGACGTGGCGGGCCCCATTCGGCCCTCGGGCCTTGTGTTTGACACCTGTGCCGTAGAGTCTACGGTGATACGGACTGGCCCTTTAACTCTAACATACATTCAGTGATAGTTGAGCCGACGGTCCAGGTGTTTTTGTTGTTCTTGATGTGAGGACCATAACAGCAGATGTTCATTTGTATTCATATACGAGTCAGAAGCACATATCTGTATTTAAAATAAGCACATTTAGTGACTTGGTGCTCACAGAGTGTCCGTTGTGTTTCATCAGAGGCCCGTGGGAGGAAGGTCGTGCCGTAGCAACGTCTGACGTGTCGTTGCCGTCGGTGCAGCAGCAGTGTGGCGGACGATCAGCGCGATGCTTTTTATTAATGCGGCTCCTTCATCAGCTGCAGTGAAACATGCAAAGGGAATGCATGTGTGCACAGACGCGTTCTGGAGCTCGTGTGTGAGCGTGCAGACGCTCGGCCACCTCACTGCTTGTAGAATGTTGTTGGTGTGTATTTTATTTAGTCAATCAAATAATATACAAAACAGAAAGACTGAAAAGGTATAGGTAGAAGCAAAACATGCTTATATATTCCTATCCTAAATTACATAATATAAAATGAAGTAAAAATAACAAAGAAAATAAAAACTAAAAACAATATATATATATATATACACATGGTGGACTCAGCGTTCTCGTTGCAGAGGAAATTCATCAGATAATCAAATCTTTGGACCCGCTGCAATTTTCTTTTGTATACATCTTGTATTTTCTGTTTGCATCTGTTTTATAACAATAACTGGACCCACACTTATTTGCATACTGATATATATATATATATATATATATACATACATAAAACAAATTTAATAATTCCCTTGAAAACCAAAAAGGAGTTGACCATTCTTACATCCATTTCAACATTATTCCATAATGGGACTCCTACAACAGAAATACATATTCTTTTACTCCCTTTTTTAGCCTTTTGTACAGTAAACTTACAAACATCTCACATCATATTTACACTCAGAACACCTGAGACGGGGTTTTAAAACAGGTGTTTCGACCGCCACACAAAAAAACGCATGGATGGCAAAAAACCCTGTAGAACAGGCGCTGATGCAGACCCTCTGGATCCTCTGTGGATCCTCTGTGGATCCTCTGTGGACCCTCTGGATCCTCAGGTCCGCCTGCAGTGCAGAACTCACGGCTCTTCCTCTGGTGGTCTGACACTAAGTCACTCTGTGAGATGAAGACAGCTACCTGAACACAAAGCAACCCAGAAACGCTCCCTGCATATATATATATATACATGTATATATATATTAATATATATGTGAAGGTATCCAGTGATCCACGTCTAACAGCTTACACCTGAGAACAAACATAAAGATGTCATGTTTTCGGAGCAGAGGGATAGCACTCAATGCAGAGTGCTGGTCCTCCACCAGCCTGAGAACATGAGAACGCTATCAGAGCCTCTTTCACCGAGCTCCACCAATAAAAAGCTTTCTTTTTGTTTCCCTTTCACCATTAATGATTCTTTATTATTTAATTGAGAAATCTCTTTGTTTCATTGCTCTAGAGCAGTGGTCCCCAAACTACGGCCCGCCTCCACATTTGGACCGGCCCCCTGAACAATACCAGAGACACGTTCCGATTTATTATTGTTTTCACCTGGCCCGCTGCCGTTGAGATTGCAGTGAGACGCGGAGAAAATGTGGAGTGGTGCTCTTCACAATAGAACATCTTTGATGGGACGTGTCGCGTCTCGGCCAATCAGTGTTCAGATGTCCACAGCGTTTGGGAAGTTAGGTTAGCTTGAATGTTAGTCCGCTACATCTGCTGCTGTCACGCTGCACGGTGTAGCGATGCTAACAAAGTACCCGTACGTTAAAAACGATGTGATTTAGCATAGTTTTAGTATCGATACTTCATTAAAAGAGCGATCAGAGCGCTCCGTAAAATGCTGTCTGCACGCGCAGCGCTCACAGTTATATATACACATGTATATATATATATATAGTTATGTATATATAAAATAGTAAAAGAGATGAAAGAGCAAAGTACAAATCATCATATGTGCGGTAGCAGTGCAGTGCATCATGGGAATGAATAGTTCCTGATTGAATAAGAAGCAGTGGCAGGCAGAAGAGTTTAAATCTGCTCAGAAGCCGCTGCTCCTCCCTCTTGAGTAAAGACATGAAGATAAAACATACTCTACACTTTCATTTAACCAGACAAGTTTCTTCCTTAAGTTTCAGGGGGGGGGGGGGGGGGGCTCTTGAGACATCATTATCCTTCCAGTTGGAGATGTCTGAGGCGAGGAACTAAACTCCAGCTCCTAAAAATCTATTTACACTTCGGTGAAATCTTCTGGCCTCAAGCTAAACGCAACGTTCCCATCTCAGAATGTTTTCACCTATTTGGAAATTGAAGGAGAGCTTTAGCTTCTTTTTAAAAAAAAAGATAATTGTGGAAGTTGTCGTTGACCGTAACTTAAGCAATCTTTACATTTCTTTTGTCACGTCAAGGCAATTTTGAGAAGCAACGGGTAGATTATTTAAATTAGTTTATTTTATACAGCCCAAAATCACAAATCACAAACTCCCCTCAGAAGGCTTTACAGTCTGTACGCACACGACATCCCTGACCTTTGAACTCAGATCGGATCAGGAAAAACTCCCAAAAAATAGAAAACAAATCTCTTCAGGGGTAAAAAAGGAGAGAACCCTTCGGGAGATGACGCCTTCTACTCAGTTCAGTCGTGAGAGCGAGACATTGAGAGTGTGTCACACCTGAGGCCTCCGTCACTTATAGGGATTACCACCTTTTTCTGTGTAAACGTCTCGCAGCTGTTTGTGAATCCCGTCATCACAACAGTCCTCTTGGGACATGGTTTAGGGGAACGTTGTCAACACGTCACTGACAACTGGTTTCCTTCTGAAGTCATGAGTCCTTGTTGTGGATCCGTCCAGGTATGATTTCATGTTACTCGACGCGCATGGTAACACCTGCTTTCACAACAAGAGCTAAGAATACTGAAAAAAAATACAAAATTAAAATTAAAAAATTTAATAAAATGAATTAAATGAAATACAAAAATTAAATAAATTAAATTAAATAACTTAAATACATTAAATAAATAAATAGCAGCTGAGTTTCCGTGGCTGACACAAAGCCGCCGACTCTCACGTCACTCAACTAAAACATTTGCGAGATCACGCCGTGGGAAAAAACCCCAAAGTGTGTACGAGGCTTCGGGGAGGACCCGTTGAATGATGAGCGCTGTGTGACGTGAATGATGGCGGCTCAGCTGGCGTGTGTCCCATGGACAATAAAACATGAAGTATCTCCTTTAGATCGTCTAACTGCGTGTCCCCACCTGAGGAAGCATTATTCCCATCAGCCATTAACTCCCTATATAGATATATTATATATGCTTTTAGATTAGCATGTATGCTACATTGTATGTGTGAGTGTTCCACGTCAGGAACTAGACTCAGAACCAGAGGATTATGATGATAAACTAAAGAAACTGACCTTCTGACTCCAGGATGACCCGTATTATCTGACGTGGTCTGAATGCAGGAAGGAGCGGTCTTGAGATGCCGGTTGGTTCTTCACCAATAATATAAACAATGTAGATGAAGTTTAAGATATTTGATTTAAATGTGAATCAAAGAACATTGTTTCACGGAGATACCGAAGCTGCAGGAACACAGACGTCTGAGTGGAAACAACCGAATATATCTTACAGATGAAGTAGATTATTACATTTAACAGGCGGTTGACCAACATGAATATTATATTAATGATAGCCTCAGTGTGAATGCATGTTGTGTGCCCTAGATAATTAATATATTCTCCCTATAACTTATTCTTTGAGCGGGAAGCCTACTTCAGCGTTTCTCTACCAGCTATATTTAGAGATGAAAAGCGCGAAAAAGCTTTCCTTCTAAATAAATATGAGCGCAGTATGAAGTATTGATAGCGTGCGTGTCTTTCCTCTCCTCCCCGCAGCTCCTTCCAGAACGAAGAAGACGATGATGGGGCGAACAAGACGTGGGTGCTGACCCCCAGAGTGTTCGAGAGCGACGTCACACACATCCTCAACAGCCTCCTGGACGGCTACGACAACAAGCTGAGGCCCGACATCGGAGGTGGGTGCCGACTCCTCACGGAGGAGCCGTTCAGATGAAGAGACGCAAAGAAATAAACAGACGTTTATGGACAGAGTTTGTAATCGGACACGTATTTATGCATACTATTATTTTATTATCTACATTCCCATAGCCGGGCACTTTGTAGAGTAGCTGTAGGACACGGAACCAGAGACGACAATCCACAGCAGACAAGGGAAAGACTGACTCAATATATAGGGGGAACACAGACATCGACATCAGATAACGAGAGGAGGGGGGGAGGAGGGTGGGAAATGAAACAATCAAGACAGAAGACACAGAGGAGACAGAACAGGGTGCTACACGGAGTTTGTAATCGGACACGTATACGTGCGTACTTATTATCTTATTATCTCCATTCCCATAGCCGGGCACTTTGTAGAGTAGCTGTAGAAAGAAAGACATCGTGTCTGTGACGTCATTTACGGACTTCTTCTTTTCCTGTTCTCACTTGTTGGTGAAAATCCATGATTCAGAAATATATATATAATAAATACATAAAAGGAGTTCATACATTCAGGAAGACTTTCTCCTTTTTTGGAGAACATGGAGAATCTCAAAGAGTTTGCAATCTGACACGTATACATGCGTACTTATTATCTTACGCTGAAGGTCTGTGGCTCATCTTAAGCTTGTAAAAAATGACCTATTTTTGAAGTTTCTGCTCTGAATAACATACCCAAAGTGAAAAGGCGCATCTCTTCAACCATGAAGGCTGTTTGGAACATGTTGGTGTTCTAAAAAAGGCGAAGCATGTGAGCTTCAGTTCAGATGTGCATGAAACTGGGTCATGATGATGATATCTGGACGTCAAAGCTTTGAGCCCCACGAAGCCGAGAGCCATCTGGAGAAGACGTCTCTAGGGACGACATCTTTGACAGTCGGCTACTCGCACAAATGTAAATTAATAAGGACTTAAGCCAAGAGGAGGATAATTATTGAGGGCTGAGCTGGACTGGAATTTGGGCTCTTTTTTTAATGAGGGGACGTTCAAATGATTTCATGTGCCCAGGAGTTCAGAGATTTCCCTCCAGAAGTCATTAAAATCCATCGGCTTCTCGCATAAGAAGAGGAATATGTTTGCTTTATACTTTACAATAAGAAACTTGACACTAAATAACTTGATCTTAACGCCGGTGACTCGTTACTTTGCTTGGCCTCGGCCTCGATGACCTGGAGTTACTTCATCACCGAAACCCAGAGATTAAACATCATGTTCTACAAACTACTCGTTTTCCTTTTGTATTCAATCCGGCAGCAGCCGGTGGAACTGAAGCGACACGAGGCGCCGACTGCTGCTCTGAGTCGACTGCTGCCGCTCTGAGTCGACTGCTGCCGCTCTGAGCCGACTGCTGCCGCTCTGAGCCGACTGCTGCTCTGAGTCGACTGCTGCCGCTCTGCTGCCGCTCTGAGCCGACTGCTGCGGCAGCCGCTTGAACACAACGCTCCGGCAGCGGTGGAGCAGTTCAATTCAGTTTATTTGTATCGCCCATTTTCACAAATTAGAAATTCCCCTCAGTGCTTTACAGTCTGTACATATAGACATCCCTGACCTTTGACCTTTGACCTCACATGGGATCAGGAACAACTCCCAAACAACCCTTCAGGGTCAGACCCCTTGAGGAGAGAACAGAGGAGGATCCCTCTCCAGGATGGACAGGTGTCATAGATGTCATGTGACCAGAAGGAATCATTACACACACATTAAAACACAGGAACAACACAATGAAGATGACAGAGTGGATGAAGAGTTGGTAGTCGGCATATTCCACCATCCAGACCTCCACCATCCATCAGGTGGAGGTAGAGAGGAGGAGTGGGCGGAGTCTCAGCAGTGGGCGGAGTCTCAGCAGTGGGCGGAGTGTCAGCAGTGCCGCCTCCCTTTGAAGTCCAATATGATGCTCATTTAATTTTAATGCCCCTGGAGCTCTACTGTATATGTGGAAAATGAAGCAAATAGGACTGAGACATTGAGTGAGGGAGAGAGAGGGGGGAGAGGGAGGGAGAGAGGGAGAGAGAACATCCTCACTTCTTCATATACGTTCCACGGCTCTGATGGGAAGTCGTCGCCTTCTAAAGATAAATATATTTTATTTTACTTCCCATACATGGAGCCGAGTGGAGGGACCCGAGGCGTACAGAGAGTTTATTCGTGGGTCTAGGTGATCGTGCGTGGAGCTGTTTGGTTTCTCTGTGAGCTCATTTGGGATCCCCGTGGCGCGCAGAGCAAGTCAGAAAACTCATTGACATTCACGGCATCTTGGGATCATCTCTCCTTGGTCTCTATTTGAGCTTTTATGGAAGACATCCACCTTCCAGTTGGCTGTATAACAGTAAACACCTTGTTTTAGCCATGTATGTATATTTATATGGATTTTCTTTTGTTGTACCAATACTCCAGGGCTGCACATTTTTCCGCATCTCATTTTCAGTCTGCATACATTCTAACGATGATAAAACAGTAATAAGAACTAGTATTCATAGCCAGTAGTGGTGATAGTGAGTGTGCAAAGGCATGGGGGGGGGGGGGGGGGTGCATAGTTTAACAAAAGGACATCCCACAGGACGGCACGCCAATCTTCATTTTTATATATATATATATTTTGCCACATCGACGCTTCCAGCTAAAAAAAAACCTTCTTCAGCATTTATTCTGTCCGTGTCCAAACACACGCCGGATGAAGGCGCCTCGTCTTCTTCTGGCGTCCGACGGCGAGGTGTGAAGCCTGAGCAACGGAGATTCACTTCTACACGGAGAGTGCAACATTCATCAGTTTAGCAGAACTCCAATCCTCCTTCTTTTTATTTATTGCCGCAAGAAAACCTTCTTCAGCATTTATCCTGACTCCACGCCGGAGAGCGGCTTCCTGCCTCGTACATTCGTGCTGCATTTTTTTAATAAAAAGGACTAATTAGGATGCCGCCTCCCCTTTTTATCATCTCCATCCGAGTCTTGTTGGAGCTTTTGCCGCCGCGCGTCGCCTCGTCTCCGCCGCTGTAATCCATCCTCTCATATTGTCACGTCAGGATATATTCTGGCGGCGCCGTGGGAGTAGCCGGCGTCGTCTCGGAGAGAAGACGGTAACTCAGAGGAGCTCGCAGGCCCGGAGCGTCGCGGGAGGGGAAGGGGATGGATGGGGATGCTGCAGAGGGCACAGATGCATTGTGGGAAATGGGACCGGAGCTTGTCAGTACATGGACAAAGCATGAGGTGTTCTGGCGTGAGGAGAAGGACGTGTCCCCGGAGGCGCCGCGGCGTCTCCTCGCCGACAAGGAAACAAGGTTTTACATTTCTGAAGCGCCTCTTACACCCGGTGCAGGGACGATGACGTCATCGTGTCATACAGGTAGAGAGGGATCATTTAGTTTAGTTCATTTAATGTGGTCAGGAGTAAAGTGACTTTTGGAGTCTTTCACTTTGAGAACAAATTAATTAAACCATCAACTATAATCATGAAATCACCTTTTGTGTTACTTTGGCCTCAGGAAACGACAATTTACAGGAAATCAAACATTTCCAACAACAATGGAGAACACACATTTATCTGAAAGGGCACCATGTATTGTGAGGGCCTGAGGGGGGAGGTGGTGGCTGGAGTCTACGTTCCAGAAGGCTCCACCCACTCGTTCAGGAGATCTCGGCCAGGTGTGTGAAGAGACGCACCTGATCGAGATCTCCTCATCAGGGAGAGGAATAAAAGGGCGAGGAGGAGGCAGAGGAGGAGGCTCCTCCTCTGCCTGAAGAAGATGAAGCCTGTAAGTCGGCTCGCGGCCCGGCGGAGACGGATCCCGTGAGGAAGAGACGGAGCTCGAGTCTGAGCGACTCTCTCACTTCTTATTTGTTTAATTTGAAACTCTTAAACTCTGCCTGACCTTGCCCGTGCCATCGTGTCACAGTGAGAAGATGGTGTTGAACACTTGTCTTCACAAGAAGTGTCTGGCCATATATGTTATGAGACATTGACATGATTTACTTGACATTTTCTTTGTGATATTGTGATATTTTTCATCTTTTCGTTGGATTTTCTATTGAATTTGATTGATTTGAGCATGTTTCATATCGAGGATTTGATGCCTGAAGATGAAGATGTTTCAATTCCATTGAACTTCGTGCAGACGTGCATTCAAAGGTTTCTCATGATTTCATCATCACACCTGTCAATCATGTGAGGCTCAGATAACACCTGGAATACCTCCTAGAGCTGCTTTCACAACAAGGACGCGCTCCCTCGTGCTTTACTGGTCCTGAAGACGTAGACCCAACGTCATGAAACTTATTGTACGTGATGAATAATTAATATTCTTATGTTTCTTTTCAGTGAAACCAACGGTGATCCACACGGACATGTTCGTCAACAGCATCGGGCCGGTGAACGCCATCAACATGGTGAGTGGAGCTGAACTCTGGCGTGGCCGTGACTCTGCATGTGTGACCGATGGAGATCATGGACGGGTTAACCACCACTCTGCCCTCTGCCCTTCTAGTGGGGCAACACAATGCAGGTGTAGTTGTTGTTGTTGTTGTGTATTTTTTTACAGTCAATCATTAAAATACAATATTATTCGATATAATATACAAGAAAGACTGAAACGGTATAGGTAGAAGCAAAAAATGCTTATATATTCCTAAATTATTATAATCAAATAAATCAGAAAATTACTATAAAATAAAGAAAAATAACAAAGAAAAAAAAGAATATAATATATATATTTTTATATATATACAAATATATATATATATTTTATATATCTCCACATACATCTTCCATATACATACATTTCAATTACACTTCTAACCCTCAAAAATTGTTTTTATTAATAATACTTTTGAAAACCAAAAATATCATCATTCAAAGTTTTTCAACCAGGAGTGAGCCATCCCTCTTATCTCATACTTCTCCAATGTCCTCAATAATTTACTGTGATCTATCATATCAAAAGCCTTCTGGAGGTCAATGTAAACACCAATAGAATATTCATCATCTTCAACTGCCTTTGTTATTCCTTCCATCCCCATTAGTGCACGAGTCGTAGTTCTATTTTTCCTAAATCCATACTGATGTTCAATTAATAATTTATTTTTACTTATAAAGTGATCCAAGTTTTTGCAGGAATAACTTGCAGGTGTCCTTTGCAGCAGGCGGATGAACGCCGTCCCATTATTGCACCGGTGTTGCATGGAACATCTTTTATTTTGAAAATTAGACGACTCTCAGAGACGGATGTCAACCGCCTGAGAGACGTCGAGTCCGGAGACGTTCTCACGCTGGGGTTGCCAAGAATTGCATCAGCCGCAGTCTGAGGTGTCGCCCGTTGCTCTTTGTTTATTCAAGTCAACAACAGGTTGTGATGGTTTGGAGACAGTTTGTTGTTGTTGTTTAAAAAAAAATCTGTTTTAATGGTGAAAGCACTACATCTGGGTTGAGCTAACTGTAACTACAACGCTATTTGTTTTTGATGAACATTTAATTAAAAGGTTGCATTTCAAGTATTTAAGTTATTTGTTTTTATTATTTCCACATTTATTTTGATTTTTTTATTCAAAAGTTGTAAAATGCTGTATTTGTATATATTGAGTAACATATAAGTGAAATATATGGTTTGTTACAGGAGAAAATTAAAATCCCAAATGGCCGCCAACATGTCCGTTTTGGAGACCTGGACTCAAACCTCTAACTTTGTTCTGCTTCACTTCTTCAAAGTTAACCTTTGCAGGGAGAATGTTCAAATATTTTTATATGATCTGAGAGAGTTTTAAACCTTTTCAACTGCCTCATTCCAAACATATAATCATCCTTGAAGTGCTTTTTTTCAATTCGGACCTGACATTTTTATTTACTCTCACCCAGTAACATATAGACTGATATCTACACATCTGAACAAAAGAAATACAACAAAAAAGATTAATATATCCCTAGTGGTTGCAGACATCCAGCCTTTTTAGTTTGGGTTTGCAATTTTCAGAGCAGAGGCCTAAAAAAAAGCTTGGTGCTTAAAAGTTACGTTATTTACGACAACTGATGAAGTCGTAATAGAATAAACAGCATAAAATCATCCTTTTCATCACCTCTTTATTACTTGAAGATGCAGAAAGCTCTTTATACCCACGAAGCCCGTGGAGCTTTTGTTCCTGCAGTTGCAGCCAATAAGAGTGGGAGCGCTGCGTTTCGCTTCCAGCTCCCAGAACCCATCAGCGCGGTCCTATTAATACAAAAAACAATGTGGCATGTTGGAACTGGATCTCAGTTTCAGAGAGGAAGATGTTCTTTGGTTCTGTTTTAACTAATGTGGAATATTAATGGACCACATATAGCTGTGATTCTGCAGAGAGGAGTCCTTATGATGGGGGAGTAGGGCTGCAACCCGTGTCTGAAACACACCGGGGCAAAGGCCAAAAGATTCAAGATTCAAGATTCAAGATTCAAGATGTTTTATTTGTCACATACACACACAGGGTGTGCAGTGAAATGAAAGTGGCAATGCTCAGCAGGAATGTGCAAGGGCAACAAGTACACACTATTTACAAATAAAAAACAACACAATATTTACAGTAAGTGTGTGTGTGTGTGTGTGTGTGTGTGTGTGTGTGTGTGCCTAAGAGGGGCAGTTGTGTGGGTCTATGTGGGGGTCCTGGTGAGGTCGGAGTTCACAATCCTGATGGCCTGAGGAAAGAAACTCCGTCTCAGTCTCTCTGTTCTTGCAGCGTGACTACGGGGCGCCTGCCTGATCGCAGCAGCTGAAACAGTCTGTTGTTGGGGTGGTGAGGATCCTTCATGATCCTGCCGGCTCTGGTTCTGCACCTCCTGGTGTACAAGTCCTGCAGGGTGGGAGTGTAGTTCAATAGTGCGCTCAGCCGAACGCACTACTCTCTGCAGAGCCTTCCTGTCCTGGCGGAGCAGTTGCCAAACCAGGCTGTGATGCTTCCTGTCAGGACGCTCTCTACAGCTCCAGAGTAGAAGGACTGAAGGATCCTCTGGGAAACTTTAAATTTCCTCAGCTGCCTGAGGTGGTAGAGCCGCTGCCTTGCCTTTCTCACCAGAGTGTCTGTGTTTGTTGACCATGTCAGATCCTCGGTGATGTGGACTCCCAGGTATTTATACCCGCTCACCCTCTCCACAGTAGTCCCGTTAATCCCCAGTGGTGAGTACGTCCTCTGTTGTTGTACCCTCCTAAAGTCCACAATCAGCTCCTTAGTTTTGGTGACATTCATGATGAGGCTGTTGTCCTGGCACCAGATCAGCAACTTCCTCCAGGTAGGCCTTCTCGTCGTTGTCGGAGATCAGGCCCACCACCACTGTGTCATCCGCAAACTTGATGATGGTGTTGAGCTGAACCTGGCCACACAGTCATGTGTGTACAGGGAGTACAGTAGGGGCTGAGGACGCAACCCTGGGGGATCCTGTGTTCAGGGTGAGGGATTTGGAGGTGTGTCTGCCCACCCTGACCACCTGTGGCCTGGCGGTCAGGAAGTCCAGGATCCAAGCACACAGGGGGTGTTCAGTCCCAGCTCAATCAGCTTGCCGCCAGTCTGGAGGGACTATGGTGTTGAAAGCTGAACTATAATCAATGAACAGCAGTCTCACATAGCCCCCTCTGGCTGTCCAGATGAGCATGTGTGGTGTGCAGTAACTGGGAGACAGCATCATCCGTGGATCTGTTTGGGCGATAAGCAAACTGCAGCGGGTCCATGGAGGAAAGGAGGAAGGCGCAGATGTAGTCCTTTATCAGCCTCTCAAAGCATTTCATGACCACCGAGGTGAGGGCCACCGGTCGGTAGTCATTCATACATGCTGGAGAAGCATTCTTGGGCACAGGGACAATAGTGGATCTCTTGAAGCAGGCGGGGACCACGGACTCAGCCAGGGAGAGGTTGAATATTGTGGTGAACACTGGAGCTAGCTGGTTAGCACAGGTCTTCAGTACTCGCCCAGATATGCCATCTGGACCTGCAGCTTTCCTGGTGTTCACCCTCAACAGAGCCCTCCTCACACTGTGCTCGGTCACAGAGAGTGTGTGTTCATCCCGAGCGGTAGAACTCACCTCGGCTACGCTAACGGTGTTCTTGTTATGCGGCGAGCTAGCGGTGTTGTTGCTAGCCGCAAACGGTGCATAAAATGAGTGCAGGACCTCCGCTAGGGATGCGTCGGCACTCACCATTCGCGAGGTCTGCTCTGGTAGTCTGTGATAGTCCGTAGCCCCTGCCATAGGCGCCTGGTGTCGCGCTGCTCCATCTGTGATTCCACTCTGTCTCGGTACCTCCTCTTGGCCTCCTTCACCCCTCCTCAGTCCATAGACCGCTGCCTTGTACTCGTCCATGTTGCGGATACAAGACCGGAGTTATAGGCAGCAATGCAGGCGTTCACAGCTTCACGGATGGATCTATCAACCCACGGCTTTTGGTTAGGAAAGTCCCTAACTTTTACCGTGGGGACGATGGTGTCCGCTAAGCGTTGCTATGAGGCTCATTGCTACTTCAAAACTCGCTGGCGTCACTGGAACTGGATTGGATCATGTCCCAGTCGGCGACACGCAGAGCGTCCTGTAGCTCAGCCTCTGATTGGTCAGACCACCGCTTCGTTCCTCGTCACTACCGCTTCCCGCGATCCTTTGTTTATACTCCGGAAGCAGAAAAATGGCGGCATGGTCCGATTTGCGAGCGGAGAGAGAGACAGCCTTGTAGCCTCTCTTGAATGGCGTATAGCAGTGGTCCAACGTTCTTTCCTCTGGTAGCACACGTAATGTGCTGGTGAAAGTTCGGCATGACTTTTTAGGTTTGCCTTGTTAAAGTCCCCAGCCACCACCACAGCCGCGTCGGGATACTTGTTCTGATGCCGACATAACACATCATGTAGGTCCGATAGTGCTACGTCGGTGTCCGCTTGTGGTGGAATGTAGACGGCTGTGGTGATGACCGAGCTGAACTCCCGGGGAAGGTAGAATGGACGGCATGAGATCGTCAGATGCAAAACTGCCGTCAGATGCAAAACTGCCCTTAAGAACGATCATGTTACTGGGGGCGGGGCAAACGACGCCCCATTATGTCCTCTAATAATCCTGATAATTTAATGATCTTGTCAAAAACATCGTCGCCGATATGACCCGGTCCAGAATCTATTAGACTACTGATAGTCTTATTATTGTCTAATAGTCTTATGCCTAATAGTCTTATTACTGACTGATAGTCTAATTATTGCCATTTGATGACAATTGCTCATATACTGTAAGCCTATAAGTATATTTATTATTTTTTGAACAAAAGATTGTTATTCCACAAGTTTCAAAAAGTGCCCCATATATATATATATATATATATATGTGTGTATATATATACGTATATATATATATGTATATATATATGTGTATATGTATATATATATATATGTGTGTGTGTATATATATGTATGTATATATATATTAGGGCTGTCAGCGTTAACGCATTAATATATGCGATTAATTTGGCCGCGTTAACGCACTAAAATATTTTAACGCAATTAACGCATTTTTTTATTTTTTATTTTTTATTTTTTTAACCGCGGCAGTACGGTTTGACACTGTTTCCGTTTTTAAAACAATCATTTCTCCGCGAAAATAAGGAGCAGAAATCAGTTTAACTCGTGGATGAATCAGTCGGGTTTCCTCCTGCTCCTCCTTCCTCCCGTCTCCCCCTCTGACACACAGAGGAACGGAGGGGCGACGTGTCGGGGGACGCGGCGCGGAAAGAACTCGACACACGAAACCTTCAACGTGGTTGGTCAAACCAATGAACACTCAGTAAATCACAAAGGACCTCCCACCTCACAGGTTAGGCTCATTAGCAGCCTGTCAGTCAGAGAGCAGAGAACACGGCGCGAGGACAATGAGGCTCATTTCAGAGCTGAGATTGTTCTGGAATGTTTGATGTATAACACGTGGGGGTGTGTCACATGCAAAAGACTTTAAACGGTGAATTTAATTTATTTTGTAAAATGTATAAAATGCCCCCAGCCTCCAGAGGGTTAACGTGACATATTTGAATGTCAGTCAGTTACCAAGGCCACTGGTTCTGCTGTTCAGTGTTAAAGATGACAGGACCAATGGGGTCTCAATATATTTCTTTTTTACTAATCTGATGTTTCACTGAAGAAACAATTTATCATCCACGATATTAAATACCTCGCTGGCACTTTATATGTAGGAGCCTCTTTGAAAACACAGCTCTGTGTGAAGTTTTGTCTTTAAAAGAAGGAAACACTTTTAACCCTTGTGTTGCCTTGGTCATTTTGACCCGATTAAATATTTAACCCTCCCCCCGCCTTTGGGTCATTTTGACCCGATTCAATGTTTCACCCTCCTGTTACCTTTATATTTACTAACATATTTTACCCTTTGGGTTCAATTTGACGCCAGCAATTAAAACCTCCAGAAAATTATTAGAATTAATATTGTTTTCCAAGTTTAAGTGTGAGGCACTTTGTTTGTTTGTTGACTACCGAAAGAACACCGACATTAAACATTGAATGGGGTCAAATTAACCCAAGGCGGCAGGAGGGTGTAATATTGATTCGGGTCAAAATGACCCAGGCAACACAAGGGTTAAACGGTGAATTTAATTTTTTTGTAAAATGTATAAAATGCCCCCAGCCTCCAGAGGGTTAACGTGACATATTTGAATGTCAGTCAGTTACCAAGGCCACTGGTTCTGCTGTGTTCAATGTTAAAGATGACAGGACCAATGGGGTCTCAATATACTTTTTTTTTTTTACTAATCTGATGTTTCACTGAAGAAACAATTTATCATCCACGATATTAAATACCTTGCTGGCACTTTATAGGTAGGAGCCTCTTTGAAAACACAGCTCTGTGTGAAGTTTTGTCTTTAAAAAGAATGAACTTTTAACTTTTAATTGCGATTAATCGCGATTAATCGCGATTAATCGCGATTAATTAATCGCAATTTCAAAATGTGCGATTAATTAGTTAATTTTTTTAAATCGATTGACAGCCCTAATATATATATGTGTGTGTGTATATATATATATATGTGTGTGTGTGTATATATATATATGTGTATATATATATATATATATATATGTGTGTGTATATATATGTATATGTGTGTGTGTGTGTATATATGTATATATATATATCCATGTGTGTGTGTATGTATATGTGTATATATATGTGTGTGTGTATATATGTATATATATATGTGTGTGTGTATATGTATATATGTAGATGTGTATATGTGTGTGTGTGTGTGTGTGTTGTGTAAGCACACAAGTTGAACCACTTTCTCCAGCACAATGTGGAGCTCCAGAGGATCCGAAGGCCTTTAATCTTTCTCTCATTACATTTGAACTCTCTCTGTCCTTTGGGGACGATGAGGACGTTGAAAGGGAACGTCACCTGGTGAAAATGTTGTTTTTAGAATCTCATTTAGGATTTACACGTTATTATTGCGCTGAGCTTTGTCCGGAAGATAACGCCTTCATGCCCTCAAATCCCCATTGTGTCGTATTTCTCTCTCATCCCGTGGTTCACTTTGAACCTCGGGGCCGAATCACTGGATAAACATGAAGGGCCGCCGGAGCCCTCTCGCCCGCTGGTCTCCTCGCTCACAAGCCCACGTTCCACCTCTCCGGCCCTTTCATACCCTCACACATGCGTCTCCTCACGGCTCCACGGGGCTGAATGGGAGACAGAAGGTTGAGTCGGGCTCGGGAAAATGAGGTTAGATAATATTTGAGCCGAACAAGGGGACGTATTAATTGCCCCGTTGAACATTTAATTTTCAGGTTGAGGGCTTCAGGATGGTCTGTTTCAGCAGAACTCTTTAGGAGGGACAAAAGGTCTTCTGGGCCTGAATAGAAACTCTTTTAATAAAGTGAAAAGTGTCTGCAGATGAGTTCCAGCAGTGAGTTTCCACCGCGATAGAAAAAGTTTCCCTCAGACAGAAGAAACAATTACATAAAATCTCATTGGATATTCAGATACGAGGGTTTTTAATCGAGTGTGTTAACATGAAGTGTCTTTAGCTTCTTTTTAACATGTTTTATTGTAAGACAAAAGACAATACATAGACATAACACCGAGAGGACGACGAAACGGTGGACACATCTTCATAAAGTCAGTATTGAGAAAAAGAAATAAATGAATAAAATAAAATAAATGAATAAAATACATTTAATTAACTAAATAAATAAAATAACAAAATAAATAAATAAAATAAACAATGTGTACTTAAATATATACTATTTACGTGGAATTAAATTGGTTTCCAGGCAAGGGAAAATAAAAAATAACTTAAATGAATTAAGATGAATTAACGAACCAATAAGATGAATGGTGTCATGTTTGTAAACATATAGTGAATGATGACCAGATGTCGTGGTGTTCTGTTGTGGTGTAAATGATGAGGTAAGTTTTTCCATTGAAATATATTCTGGCATTACATTTTTCCAGTGTGTGATATGTGTGTTATTCCTTGATTTCCATGAGTATTGTTTTCTTGGTGATAGTTAGGGCCACGAGAAGTATTTGGTTTATTCTTCAGCTTCTAACCTGACGCCTCGTCCCTCTTCAGGAATACACCATCGACATCTTCTTCGCCCAGACGTGGTACGACCGCCGGCTGAAGTTCAACAGCACGATGAAGGTGCTGCGTCTCAACAGCAACATGGTCGGGAAGATCTGGATCCCGGACACCTTCTTCCGCAACTCCAAGAAGGCCGACGCCCACTGGATCACCACGCCCAATCGTATGCTTCGTATCTGGAACGACGGTCGGATCCTCTACACCCTCAGGTGAGACGCCGGGGACGCAGTAACCCATTCGGCTATCGCGCAACAGTTGAACTGTTTCAGAAGTATTTAAGTATTTAATTCACCTTTTAATCCCATTGAAAGCTGACATGTTCTATTTTTATTATATATATTTTTTTATTTATTTTAATTTTAATATATATATATTTATATATTCTTTTTAAAATATATATATATTTTTTAAATATATATATATATATGTTGTTTATATATATATTTTAAATATATATATATATAAATATATATATTTATTAAAATATATATATATTAGGGCTGTCAGCGTTAACGCGTTAATCTATGCGATTAATTTGGCCGCGTTAACGCACTAAAATATTTTAACGCAATTAACGCAACTTTGTTTACTTCCGGTGTTCGTTGACGTTTTTACACTCAAACCGAGTGTCAAACCGCGGCAGTACGGTTTAACACTGTTTCCGTTTTAAAAACAATTATTTCTCCGCGAAAATAAGGAGCATAAATGAGTTTAACTCGTGGATGAATCAGTCGGGTTTCCTCCTGCTCTCCTTCCTCCCGTCTCCACCTCTGATACACAGAGGAACAGAGGGGCGACGTGTCGGGGGACGCGGCGCGGAAAGAACTCGTCACACGAAACCTTCACCGTGATTGGTCAATCCGTTTGTCTGTCAACATTTTGGGAAAAAAACAACCAATGAACACTCAGTAAATCACAAAGGACCTCCCACCTCACAGGTGAGGCTCTATAGCAGCCTGTCAGTCAGAGAGCAGAGAACACGGCACCAGGACAACTGAGCCTCATTGAATAGAGCTGAGATTGTTCTGGAATGTTTGATGTATAACACGTGGGGGTGTGTCATATGCAAACGCCTTTAAAAGGTGAATTTAATTTTTTTCGGTAAAATGTATAAAATGCCCCCAGCCTCCAGAGGGTGAACGTGACATATGTGAATGTCAGTCAGTTACCAAGGCCACTGGTTCTGCTGTTCAGTGTTAAAGATGACAGGACCAATGGGGTCTCAATATACTTCTTTTTTTTTACTAATCTGATGTTTCACTGAAGAAACAATTTATCATCCACGATATTAAATACCTCGCTGGCACTTTATAGGTAGGAGCCTCTTTGAAAACACAGCTCTGTGTGAAGTTTGGTCTTTAAAAAGAATGAACTTTTAACTTTTAATTGCGATTAATCGCGATTAATCGCGATTAATGAATTTCAAAATGTGCGATTAATTAGTTAATTTTTTTAAATCGATTGACAGCCCTAATATATATATATACACACACATATACCCTGTTGGATTCCCATCCTTTTCTTCTTCTCCTGTGTTGGAAAGATAGCTAAGATAAACATATATTATTCATACAAACAAGTATCTGTAGTGCTCTCAGTTGAATAAAGCAGAAAACAAATAGATAAAACACATAATAATTAGTCTCAATTCAACAGTTTGGACCTAAAGACTAAGAACTGACGATAAGTGTGAAGCATTTAATTCCCCCCCTGCATTATGATCACTGTGTTGCCGCCACGGTGCTTCCAGCTCCTCCTGGATCCAGCATGAGGATCGGTGTGTGCTGAAGTACTCCTCACACACATCCCTCTGTGCCCTGAACAGGTTCACAGCGCGGCGTTTTAAACTCAACGTTTATCAAAATGAGTCAAATCTGTCCGGCGGAAGTCGTTTGTGACCAAGTCAAAGTGTCAAAGTGTAACAGCATTACCTTTAACGTGTCCGGCGCTCCTACACAGCTTATTAAGGTTTAAACATTTGTAATTTTTCTATTATATATATTTGTTCTAATCTTTCTAAAGAAAATATAACTGTAATGCTAAATAAAGTCATTTCTTTACGGTGTAATGGCCTGATCCAGCCTGCAGAGCCATTGATTGGGCTAATATATGAATATATATATATATAATAGTTTGACTGCTATGAGTGAAATGTGATGGATGAATTGTGTGTTATCATGTTTTGCATGCCATCATGAATCCATTAAACGTTAACACCGACGCCACACACACCTCGCCGGTGATGATAAGAGAATCTTTCTGGAGCTGTGATGGATGAACACGACCCGGCCACTTCGTTAACGCGCTCAGGGCGGGACCTGCGGTTAATTAGGATGCTGTGATTGGGAGGACAATGATACATGACAATAATGTGTGTGTGTGTGTGTGTGTGTGTGTGTGTGTGTGTAAAGTCATCTAAGGTCATCCTCCCATTAAGAGAAAGTTTAATGACTTTGTCTTCAAACTCCCTCAAGAGTGATGAGTCGAGCCGTGTGAGTGTGTTGCTGTGGGAACATATATTTAGTTGTGTTCATTTTCATTAACTATGTTTGTGCAGTAATAAATGTTATATATTTATACACACTGTATATATATATATATATATATATATATATATATATATAGTACTTCTTTGACATTTAAATGTTGCCTGCAGGTTGACCATCGATGCCGAGTGTCAGCTCAAGCTGAACAACTTCCCGATGGACGAGCACTCGTGTCCCCTGGAGTTCTCCAGCTGTAAGTCCGCCGTACGCCGATGACCTTCTGCTCGACCTCTTCCGTGCACGTGCATGGCGTGCACGTGCACGAGCACGAGCAACACATGAGCTCCACAAACACGTCATTTAAGGCCTTGTTATGCAACAAGCTCAGGATTCTGTTAGACCTCTCCAATATTGTTTTTTTGTCACTCAGTGCGTTTACATGCAATCGAATTATTGGCTTAGTCGGACTGAAATCGAATTATCCGTTTCATGTAAACACCTTAGTCGGACTATGTGTTTGTCCGTCAGTCCCGATAACACACTGATAGCAGCTCGGTCCCAGTTGATAGTCGACCGACTCTCGCGAACTCTAGAAATTCGATTGATCGGAACTGGACTTTGCGCGCATGCTCGCATGCGCGCCGCCTCCTCCTCCTCCCTCCTCCCATGTCGACGAGAGGTTGAAGTTGATAAATTAAATTCTCCGTGTTCTTCGTCGGCGGCGGTGTCTTCTCTCCATCATCAACACAGCCAATAGCGCCATTTGCAGACAACACTGCTCAGTGGCGGGCCGTGTTCTATCTGGGCCTTCAATGCCTTACTACCTAACAACTGAACAAACTAATATAGTTAAACAGTGTTCCGGTGGTGGGTCACGGGGCTTTATTGAGCAGAAGGAAAAGAGAAAAAGATAAAGTTTCTTGTGTTATTGAAGTATTAAAAACCCTAAAGTTACACTGAGAATTGAGGGATCATGAAGAATGATATATATGTTGTGTATATTGTGTATGATGTGTGTGTATTGTATCACATGCATCACATATGAAGATGAAAATTACGCAAATATGAAAACACAATTAATGAGTTCTTTTTAATGAATCTTTCAATCTTCTCCTCTTGTTGTTCACGCTCTCATTTACCTGCTCATTGTGCAGCTCCGCTATGTGTCCCAGATCCGCTCAAAAAGCCCCGAGTTGTCAAAGCACGAGCCCTTGTCTGCATCTCGTTTGCTCTGGTGTCTGGGTGTTGCCTCGGTTAGCTCTGGCAAGTTTGCCTCCAACACAAAAAGCCAACACCGCAAGTCACTACAGCAGTCCAGCCCCGAGCAGTGCAACATGCAGAGCAGCCAGTGGCTGCGCAGCGGGTTGAGCCGTAGTTGGACGAGCCCCTGGAGTTCTTTCCCGCCCCCGGCTGTTACCGTCGGCGTCCGCGTCTCTTTCAGTTGAGAGATTCGTTATAATTATATCTATTCAAATAGAATCGATTTTCTCGATATATTCTCCTTAATCCGTGATTTCTCTCCTCACAGCTTTTAATATTTTGTCATTCTATTTACGTTCTAATTCTGAGGTTTTCACCTTCTGAGGTTCCATAGACCCGCCTCTCAATATTGGTCTCAATACAAGTAATCCAATCCTCCGAATGGCTCCTGGCTCCTGTGTTCCTCGGGGCCTTCTAGCCCTCCCTAGAGGTTGCTCTAACAACTGATAAAACTGAGAAACATCGTCAACATTCATTCACTTGGAAGCTAGCCTGGCCACATATTATTTCCTGGCAAGGCTAGGGGCAGATGAAGGCCCCCTGCAAACCATCGAGCCCTGATACCATTTGGATAAAGATCAAGATAAAACCAGCCTCCTCATATCCAAACTGGCGCTAGCACAGCACTGAGAAGAGCTAGGGCAGCTATAAAATTAAGAGAATAAAGTGAAGAATAACTAATAAAAATATACATATTTGTGGGCAAATATGTTTCATAAAAAATACATATTTCTGGTGATGTTGGGCCATGTTCGGCCTTGCTAGCCTAATGACCCTTCACTGTAATCAGTAGACACACCATGGAAGAATAGTAGGATGCCAACCGCCTGTCCTGTTGCTGGCTCTGTTCTAGAAATGTTGTTGGAAATAGTGGTATCGAGGTCAGCTGAAGCGTATCGAAACGATGTTGTGAACAAACAGCGCGAGGCTAATATGAAGATATGTATTTCAACAGCCATGAATGAAAAGCTCTACATAATGTAAGATGGGAACACAGATACCAAAAAAGATTCAGAAAGATCGACTAAAGCAATATTGGACCGACTTAAATTTTGTAAAAAATTATTTTAGACATATTAACATAAAACAAATACAAAAATATCATCATGTGATGTCTGAGGAGAATCGTTTGTTACATTCACTCATTTGTAGTGTGTAGTGGCATCAATCAGGAGATGAATAGTAGATGACTCATTGACCTCCGGCTAAGCACTGATGGATCTGTGTCTGCACGCCATCAATAATGTTCTGGAGAACATTTAAAAAATTGACTCAAGTCCAAACTGATTGGGGGGGGGGGGGTACGCTATGCTAACGAGGCCGCTATGGATCTACAGAAAGATGCACCATGGGATATTCTCCAGAGAGGACGCTTCCTCTTAAATAGCCGAGGCCTAGAAATAAAACGGAGGCTTTCATTTAAACAGAATGAAAGCTGCGGATGTTTCCACGACTTTGATTAAAAAAAGAAATCTCTTGATGTGCGGCACACGAGCTCCACCTCCACCTCCATCTCCACCTCCATCTCCATCTCCACCTCCGGCGGCGGCGTATCACGCGGCCATGTTCTCTCAAACACGTGCCCCGGCAGCCCGAGCCTCTTCTGGAGCTCCTCGGACTCGCCTCCTCCCAGCGTTCCTCCTCCCAGCGAGTTTTCATGTTTTATATATTTCAAAATGTATGCTCTAAATTAGCATTACCATTTTTTATTTAAAGCACACCATCCCCCACCCCCTTCAGATGGACTCTAACTGTGCCCCCCCCCCCCCCCCACCCAGATGGATACCCCCGGGAGGAGATCATCTACAAGTGGAAGAGGAGCTCGGTGGAGGTGGGGGACATCCGGTCCTGGAGGCTCTACCAGTTCTCCTTCGTGGGCCTGAGGAACACCTCCGGCATCATCAGGACCGTCTCAGGTACGAGGATCGGCCCCCGGGGACGGGTTCTGAGTCGGGGACACGTTACCGTGTGGCAGACATGATCTATTGATCTATTGATCTATTCATCTCTTGATCTATTGATCTGAGGCGGCTGCACAACGTTCATGTTGGGCTGGTGTATTTAATCTGATGGAGGCAACGTCACCGTAATGTGATGATGTCACAACTTTGACGCTCTAGAAAAGCACTATGAATTCAAAGTATTATTATTAATATTATTATTATTATATGGTGGAATTGTAATCCTGGAAATTATAGAGGAATTAATATGTATTATTTTTTTATTATTTTAAATAATTTGTATTATATGTTAGAGTTTAATTTATGGAAATTAGAGAGGCATCACTATGTATTATTATTTTTAGAAATGTTATTATATGGTGGAATTAAATTTATGGAAATTAAATAGGCATTATTATTATTATTATTATTATTATTATTATTATTATCATCATCAGGCTTTATTCGCAGGCCAGTGACTCTAAAGGCCTTATGAAATAAACTTGATGTATAAAGTCCATCTTTTAGTCATAACCCATTTAGGTAACGTATCAGTGTCAATTTAAATGAAGATACATACTTAGTGTGTACACTTCTATTCAATTAAAGTATCCTGTAGGTCCCGCTGCCCTCTGGCTATGTTCATTCCTTATAACAGAAGTCTGTAAGGTACAGTATACAATCAAAACCCACGGAGCAGATGGACAACACCTATAAGTACAAGTCATAAGAACAAAACTAATAGGGACTTTAGCAGATCTGCCGCCCTGTGCTTCACCGACACCTGGCTCGGTACAGCGCTGCATCTGTCGGCTTCCAACTCCACCGAGCTTTATATCAATGAAGGTTGGTGCACAGATGTCACGGTGTTAAAGGAACATGCAGCCTCACCTAGAAACTCTTTTAATAAACTGCAAACCATTTTATTCATTTTCCTCATTCATCCTGGTCGGTGTGTATCCCACTCAGGCCTGTGGTGAGGCACTCACCTGGCAGAGCAGATCACCACCATGGAGCACAAACACCCAGACTCCTGCTCATTGTTCTTGGGGACTTCAGAGCAAAAACAAATACAGACAGCACATTAAGTGTAGCACCAGGGACAAAACACACTGGACCACTGCTACACTGTACTAAGGACGATATCGCTCAGTCCCTCGTGCAGCTTTGGGACTCTCTGATCACTGTCTGGTTCATCTTCTCCCGTCCACAGGCAGAAAGCCTGGTGAAGACTGTGAAGAGATGGAGAGGCCAAGCTGGGCTACAGTCCTGCTTGCCTCCACTGATTGGAGTGTTTTGAGGCTGCTGCAGACCTGGATGAGCTGACACATATATCAGCTTGAGGACATGTGTGAAACCTTCTGCACATACAACAACACCTGGTTCACTGCAAGACTCAGGCTAAAGAGGAGGCCTACAGGTGGGGACAAGATTCTGTACAACCAGACCAGAAACACACTGACGAGGG